>NW_026527013.1:74632336-74829836 GCF_024362965.1 Panthera pardus | reverse complement strand
AGAAGAGAGCAGGGCTGACTGCCGTAGGAGTGCACGCTGGCTGTCAGAATGACTCATGACGACCCTCATCTACTGACGACTAATGGTGTGTCTGCGGTCTGTACACAATGCCTGACGGACTGGGGCAGCAAATTCACATGCAGCTGGGAAAGCACGAACAACCTACAGTTGAGCTCAAAGTCAAAAGGAAATGATGAAACCCCCCTTAATTTATGGCAAATGTGTAAATCTGTGCTATCATGTGGGTTTAACAAACATATATGTACATGCACACAAACAACAGAGTACTGTTTTTTAGGAAGCAAAATCTGAGTCCTGTTGGGGGATGAAAAGCTCAGAAGCATTTACATCATCAGTTAGCATTAGACGCTCTCTAAAAGTTAGTGGGTAACACTGACTACAGAGGTTTATATCCCAATGCAAAAAAGAATCCTTTCCCGTCACAAAATAACTGATGAGCTACGTATTCAGTTTATGGTAGGAACAAGTTCTGGACTCCCACCGTTCCTTTAATTCTTTGAACCAACCCTAAACAAACCTGAAGAAAGTTGAGAACTACCTGAAATAGAACAGGAGATTTTTTTCTTCCATTTTACTCCTTTCCCCATTACTCAAATGTTCCGAATTCTAGGTCTTTCATTGCATGTGAGCATGCTTCGTTGCAACCTATAATGAAATGCTGAAATTTACAGTCACTACTAAGCGTTTTAGCCAAGCAGCACAATGTTTATAAAAATAACCTTACAGGAAGTCAAGGTTTAAAAGGATTTTATCAAAATGGAATTGCTGAAAATGAAATTTCATTTAAAATACGAAGCTACATTAAAGAGAAGTCACAAAAAGGGAGAGAAGGGGCTCATTAGAAATTCATCCCCTGCAATGCCTTTCACTCCTGCAAGGTTGCCTTTTTTCAGAAAGAAAAAAGTCCCCCGGGTAAAAAAATCAATACTGGTTAATAAAACATCAGGTGTGCAGACATAACTAGGTATGACGATTTGGCCGCACAGGCCTGCCTGAATGCACCAGGTGCCGTGCCGATTATTCATCCAAGGCAGACAGCCAGCCTGGTGTAAGCGGATGCCCGGGCCCTGCAAACGAAGGGGCAAGAGGTAATTCTAGGGGGAAATTAGTCTGAATATTTAAACCAAACCGGGACATTGCCTCCAAAGCAAAAGAACATTCTAATCAGAAACAGAGGACTCAGATGGCTCAGATGCTTGTAATTTTTTCTCCACAGTGACACTCGGACAGTATTTGAATAGAAAAAAATCCACATACTACTAGCTAAAAACAAATACTCCGCTTCATTCTGCAGCGGTCTATGGTGAAACAATGAGTCTTAAAAGCTCACTGGGCCCCAAGTACTGGACGGTATTGATTCTCCTCATAAATACTGTATTTAGTTTGTTAGAAAACTAAGGGGGCTTGGAACCTTAAACTGCTTTAACACTGGATGATTCTGCAACACCTCTGTGGAGGCCATTCTTGAACTCCCAATTATACTTGATTTTATCAAAAGTTTTAAAGGTTCTATACAGAGCACCCAAATATTAATTCCTTCCCTTTTTCTTTCTTTCAAAATTGCTAGTTTCATTCACTTAATATTTCAGATAGAAAGAAAACGTAATTATTTTGATTTTCCTGTTTCAACCTGAAACCATAATTACTTTAGAACACTTCTGAACACAAATGCAGCAGTTTCTAGGACAAACTACCTTTTGTTTACTAAAACATTTCATCATTTGGATTAGATCAATTGTTGCTGCTGCCTTTTAGAAATAAATACTTTACGTGCCCTTAAAAAAAAAAAAAAAGGCTTGATAAGACAAGTGTATAGGTCTTAGACAATCTAACTACTGAGACTATCGAGGAGTCACACTTTCCCTTACACATGCTTCAGACTATTCAAAATACAACAAAAATTCAAACTTGGCCACAAATCACAAAGGTAAATATAAACCCTTTAAATGTGATTCTTCCCAGGGGCATCTGGGTGGCTCAGGTCACAATCTCGCGGTTCACAAGTTCCAGCCCCACGTCAGGCTCTGTGCTGACAGCTCAGAGCCTGGAGCCTGCTTCGGATTCTGTGTCTGCCTCTCTCTCTGCCCATGCCTGCTCACTGCCTCTCTCTTTCTCTCTCTCTCTCTGAAAAATAAATAAAAATATTTAAAAAAATGTTTTTCATGTGATTCTTTCCAGCCATTAAAAGCCTTGAGCTGTTGTAACCATTGCATTTTTAACCTGGGAATACTTAAAATCCAGGATGGGCAAAGGATAAGCATAATTTAATTAGTCCCTTCCATATTTAATTATAGAAACTTGACTCCTTTTATAAACTAGCAGACTGGGCATCCAATCCTTCTGACCCATCCCATCCCCTGGAATAACTGCTTAACTGCTTTTACTCTGAATGAGTGGACTTTGTGGAAGCAGAAGAAAAGCATAAGCAGTCCTTCAGACCCCACGAAGGAAACAAGAAGGAGCCCGTTTCATACGTGATCAGCTGTATAAAATCATCTATGTTTCGCATACCATTTTATAGTATTCAAAATATTAGAGCAGGGAGTGCTTTTAACTCGACATGAGAAAAGAAGCCCCGGGAGTTGATAGGCCCTCCCTGGAAACAGTCAATCACTGGCACACCTAAGGCTAGAATTAAGAGCCAAGATACTCTCAACTGGATCAGAGGCTTCATAAATAGAAACATGGGCATCATGTTAAGAGTGCATGTTCTAAAAGTCAGTACTGAGTACAGTTCCCACTGTCAGAAGGCTCCTTGACCAACCTGGTTAATTATGGTGTTAAAGTGTGGTCTCTTGGCAGGCAAACCGTGCTCCCCACTTCATCCAGAGGTTCATTCAACAGACAAAAAACACCTATATACGCTTCGATAATAAGCAGGTGTAACTTCAAAGGTGATGGTATAATGAGGGAGATAGATTGAAAGGGCTGATTAATTAAATTTAAAGAGTATGCCTAAAATGGGAGCATCTCTAAGACCCTCTGGAACACAGCAGGTGTCAGCTCGCTGAGCTTTGAAGGAGGAGTTAGACTGTACACCCTGAGGCTGATGGGACAGAACGCGGTAAAGATCATTTTAGGCAGAGTGACTACAACTTGCTCAAAGGCATGGAGTCCTACAAAAAGCAGGACAAAGTCGGGGCACTGGGTGGCTCAGTCGTTTAAGTGTTCATCTCTTGATCTTGGTTCAGGTCATGATCTCACGGTTCATGTATTCGAGTCCCATGTTGGGCTCTGCACTGATGGTGTGGAGCCTGCTTGGGATTCCGTTTCCTTTTCTCTGCTCCTCTCCTCTCATTCTCTCTCTCTCTTTCTAAATAAATAAACTTTGGAAAAAAAAAATGGCAGGACAAAGTCAAGAAATGACAAATAGTCTTACTTGGTGGGAGCATCCAGTTTGCGTCCAAGGAAGAGACAGGTAATAAGGCTGGAAAGGTTGGCTAACAGAAAGCATCTGAATATTTATGGAGATGAAAGACAGGTGAGGAAAAGGGTGTGGGAGAATGTTTCCACATCATGAAGACATCAGGAAACCACTAAAGAATTCTACAGAGGATTACATGATCAGACTTGAATTTCTGAAAGATTTTTTTTTTTTAAGTGTTTATTTTTGAGAGAGGGAGAGACAGAGCATGAGCAGGGGAGGGGCAGAGGGAGACAGAATCTGGAGTAGGCTCCAGGCTCTGAGCTGTCAGCACAGAGCCCGGCGCAGGGCTCGAACTCATGTGCCGTGAGATCATGATGTGAGCCGAAGTAGGATGCTTAACTGACTGGGTCACCCAGGCACCCATGGAAGATTGCTTTTAGTAGAAAGAAGTGCTGTGGATTTGCGAAGCAACGTGTGCATAAGTTCCAAAGAGAAAAGACAAATGCCTACACCAACAGACTCGAGCAGGTGGGATGGGGGTAGGATCCGGGCAGAAGAGAGGGTGTGAGTAAAAACAGCCACACGCTGCTACCAGAATACCACCCATACAGCAGAAAGGGGTAAGACATAAAGCCAGTTACACGAGAGGGCAGAATCTTAGGGGGCCTCACGTGCCACACATGAAGGAGCTGAGACTTTACGTAGCAGATGGTGAAAATCACCCAAGGGTTTTAAACCTGTATTTTCAACAGATGATCTGGCAACCAGGCAGCAGAGGAGTTTAAACTAGAAAAGGGAAGGGTGCCTGGGTGGCTCAGTTGGTTAAGCGTCCGACTTCGGCTCAGGTCATGATCTCACAGTTCATGGGTTCAAGCCCTGCATCAGGCTCTGTGCTGACAGCTCAGAGCCTGGAGCCTGCTTCGGATTCTGTGTCTCCCTCTCTCTCTGCCCCTCCCCCACTTGCGCTCTGTCTCCCTCTGTCTCAAAAATAAACAAACATCAAAAAAAAAAAAATTAAACTAGAAAAGGGAGTGGTCTGGGAGCACATGCAGGGGAAGGGAGAAAATCACCAGGACTTAGGAATGACTGGGTGGATGCAGAGGAAGAGCCAGCTTTGGCTTAGGTGACAAAAGGGACTGTGGTGCTGCCAAATGGGACAGAGAACAAAAACCAGATGTGAGATTACAGAGGGAGCAGAAGGGGCGCTCATGATGGGGGAGCCGAGCTTCTGGCAAAAATGGAACAAAAGGTGGAACTGTTAACGAGGCACCTGGATAAACGGGCACGCTATTCTGAGGAGGCGTCCCTGGGGGGCAGTCATGGAAACTGAAATTTAAGATCAAGAAAAAGGCCTGCAAGAAGGATGGCAAGGCCAGTCTTCAGCGAGCGAAGCAAGGTGACAAGTAGGCTGGGATGTGTTCGCCATGCCAGACTAGAAGATGGCGACAATGAGAAGGGGTAGATGGTGGGACAGCCACAACAAGAGGTGCCCCGAGGGAGGCGGTTTCTGGTTAAAGCAAGAGAGAACAAGCATTCTATTAACAGCGGGATGAAACCTGAAGTAAAAAGGAAGGTAGGGGGAGCTCAGTCGGCTGAGTGTCTGACTTCTGCTCAGGTCATGATCTCACAGTTCGGGAGTTTGCGCCCCACACTGGGCTCTCGGCTATGGGTGCAGAGCCCACTTCAGATCCTCTGTCCCGCCCCCCCCCCCCAGCCCCTCCCCTGCTTCTGAGCTTTCTCTCTCAAAAAGAAAAAAACATTAAAAACAAAAGGAAGGGTAGAGGGAAGGAGGAGGATGAAGAAACACTACAGGTGATTCAGGATGAAGCCAGGGGATGGATCAGAGTTGGGGAGACTGCCTCACTTGTGGAGGCCCACAGGGGAGAAGAGGACAGTGGCTCAAACTGCCAGGCCTCCAATACTCCCCCCTCAGAACACATTTTGTTTTGGTCCAAGAAGAGGCAAAGGGTGCTGGTGGGGGACTCACAAAGCTGGTGGGGGTTTTGTTATGGCAGAGCCCCAGATGTGGAACGTATTAACCCATAAAATATGTAAGTAATCATTTGGGGCCGCTGTAATGATTCCTAACACCTCCGATGCAACATCTCCTCCCATCATGAAAGCACTGAGTGTTACATGATTTCCAGTCTGAACACTTCCCAACTCTACTACTAACAGTTTGAACAATTTAAAATGATAGAGCTGCCGAGAACTACTTGCTAGAAATCTTTCACATCTATCTAAATTCTACTTGATACACCCTTGCAATGTGTTCTGTGTGTGTGTGTGTGTGTGTGCGCGCGCGCATGTGTGTACATACGTATCAGGTTTTTGGTTGTCGTTTTCATTCTTCTGTTGGAGAGGAAGAATAAAGGAAGAGTGGGAGGGAGATACAATTACTGGAAAAAGCCACCACCAAAATCATCAGGAGTCGAGAGGAGACACAAACTTAACAACAGAAAGGACTTCGAGAAGAATCCTCTGCAAGGGCTACCTTACCTTGTCATGGACAGTCATGCAGCCAGCCGCGTCCTTCTGAAGGATTTCAGTTACCCCATTGGAAAGCCTTTCATACTTCAGTTTGGGTTCCTCCTCACTTTCTTCTTCCTACACAAAAAACAGAAAATGACAGCCATCACAGATTTGAAATAGACTCAAAACACATTATTCTTAAGAGATGGCTTCCTCCATGATCGTCAATAACTACAACTGTAGGTAAAGGTTAAGATCTTAATGTTTTGGGGTGCCCCAGTGGCTCAGTCAGTTGAGTGTCCAACTCTTGATCTCGGCTCAGGTCATGATCTCACAGTTTGCAAGTTCAAGCCCCGCAATGGGCTCTGCACTGAAGCACAGAGCATGCTTGGGATTCTGTCTCGCCTTCTCTACCCCTCACCTGCTTGTGCTCTCTAGCTCTCAAAAAAATTAATTAAAATTAAAAAAAAAAAAATAGAGCTTCAGGTTTCCATTTTTCCAATTGGGTACATCAACTGTTACAACTTCACAAGTAGAATACATTCAAAAGTTGAGGACAGCAGTATACATACTTACCGTCGACAGTAATCAACCTTGGCATATTAAATATAAAACTATCTACCCAGGGACACCTGGGGGGCTCAGACAGTTAAGCGTCCAACTCTTGGTTTCAGCTCAGGTCATGATCTTGTGATTTTGTGACTTTGAGCCTTGCATAGGGCTCTGAGCTGACAGTGCTGAACCTGCTTGGGATTCTCTCTCCCCTCACTCCCTGCCCTTTCCCCACTCACACGGTCTCTCTCTCTCTCAAAATAAATACCTAAACTTAAAAAAAAAAAAAAAAAAAAAAATGGGCGCCTGGATGGCTCAGTCGGTTAAGTGTCCGACTTTGGCTCAGGTCATGATCTCGCAGTCCGTGGGTTCGAGCCCCGCGTCAGGCTCTGTGCTGACAGCTCAGAGCCTGGAGCCTGTTTTGGATTCTGTGTCTCCCTCTCTCTGACCCTCCCCCGTTCATGCTCTGTCTCTCTCTGTCTCAAAAATAAATAAAAGCAAATAAATAAATAAATACAAAAACTGTACATCCATATATGCCAATAAAAGATGTGTGGGCAAAATACTGGTCACTTTGACATCATGGACAAAAAACACAGCAGTGAGACAGGAATACAATAAACCTCTAAAGATGTGGATTTTGTTTTTCAAGACCATAAATACTTTTGCTGGATTTGAGAATATCTCATTTTAGTTAGAAAAATATAATTACAAAAAAAAAAAAATCAAAGAAAGGAAATTGGAAATTTTATGTACAAAATGTATTCATACATCAAAAAATATTTTAATTATAAAAACTGATAACCCATGATCATTTGTTTATGTTAGAAAATGTACCATTTACTTTCATCTAAATAAACCTAATGCATTAAAAATTTTTTTTAAATGTGTTAAAAATTTCTTAGTTGTTTTGTATGTATTATTACTCACTTTCTATGTTCAACCTAACTATTGATACAACAACAAAAGATATCCTTAATCCTCACAGTTATGGAACAAAGTTAAGAATCTATGTGGCCTATAATGGTTCTGAATTAAATCAAGGAGAATTATGAAAAATTATTATGAGGACTCAGGAAAAGATGTTATTTTACTGTATCAACATGTAATGACAAACTATAAAATGTGCATGTACCAATAAGTGTGACAGGATAAAGCTGGCCAAAACAGAAGCTCATGAAAACAACCTACTCACTGACATTCCTTTCAAAAGTAGTGTAATTGTATAGTCCTCACTTTCCCACTAACATTCAGATAGCTTCAGGCACACCAATGCTCCCACCTCTAAGCCTCTAGAAAAGCTGAATGAAATACATAGCACGAGTCTAAGGCATCAATTAAAGGGCTGCTGAAGCAACCTGAACTAGAAGGGCCAAGATTCCAAGATGGTGGAGAAACCACAGAACGGTGAGCTAGCAATCTCCAGCCATTTACTGATTCTGGGTATAGGACAAGAGGCTGAGAACCCAAGCTCTGCCTCGGAAGATGGCCACCGCTGAGGGTAGGAAAAGCCGCAAATCTTCTGGCACTTGTAGGACTCAAGTAACAAAACAGGAAACTTGAGGGGCTAAGATCCCAATGGAGGAGAGGGGCAGAGAAGTAAGCCTGTTACACAGCCAATTTTCCCCATGAGACAATTGCCAATTTCCAAAGCTACATGGGGCATGAGGTTAAAAAGCTAAACACAAAGCCTCAAAAATACAAAACAGCTGCCTTGATGTGCTTAGAAGATAAGAATTAGAGTCCAGGAATTACCAACAAATGAGGTCCTGATGAACACTACACGTTACTTGGATCCCCAGGTACCCAGGGGACATGAAAAAGTAGCTTACCCAAACTTCAGTGTGTCTCTGACTCAGTTCAACCCCTGACTGGATTAAGGTATGTAACCCCCAACCTATCTGTCCAGTAAAGGACAAGGGGACTCCTGGGAAAAAGAAAACTTCTCTTTGGAGTATAAAAGTACTGGGGCCTCTACCATTTTCACTCACAATAATGAGAATAGCAAAATCAATTAAAAAAAAAAATGACAAGGTATGCCACAAGATAGGACCCAGTGACTAAAACTCAAAGAGGAGAAAAGACCATAAAAGTAGACCCACAGGTGACCTGGAATCATCAAAAAGGGCTTTACTGTAACTATGATTAGTATGGTCAATAAAAGAAGATGGAGAAGACAGATGAAAGAGATATAAATTTTCAACAGGGAATTATAATCTGTAAAAAAGAATCAAGTAGAAATTTTAAAACTGAAACTAAGAATGCAACAGATGGCTTACCAGAAGGTTAGCAAAGCTAAGGAAAGGCTTAATGAAGTGTAAAACAGGTCAAATAGATCTCCAAAGGGAAGCCAGAGTAGAAAAATGGATGAAAAATACAGAAAAAGGATAGGAGATATGTGGAGCACAGTGAAAAGGGCTAACACTTTTAATTACAGTCCCAGAAGAATAAGGAAAATGAGCCAGGGGTTGGGGGAGAACAGGAGAGAACTGAGAATTTCCTGAAACTGACAGACATCAACCCACAAATTCAAGAAGTTCTGTAATCCCAAGCAAGATAAATATGAAGAAAATCACACCTAGGCACGTCCTAGTAAAAAGAAAAAGTAAGTAAAAGGAAAATGATTGTGGTGGGCCTGTTGAAGATTATGACGCACCAGGCAGAGGTGCAAACTCAAATGGCAAGAGTGGTCTTTACCTCTAGGTCACAGAAGCACATCGTCACCGGGGGAAAGGGTGACATTCATATAACAGAACGTCATATAACAGACTTAACATCAGATATCTCACTTAACACTCAAGAGTTAAGAATAATTATTCCATTCCATTTTACAGATTTTCAGCATAAAATTATGATCATAAATTTTAATTTCATCAAGGCACATACGCAGAGCCAAAATTCAGAGTTATGAATGCCCTAAAGTCAATGACTTGTATAGTACACTACCTAATCTCCTATCAAATGCTACAAATCATAACAGAAGCCTCCACAACCCCTATGCCTACAAATAACTATGAACTATGTGATCAACAGGAAACGTTTAAAAGTGTTTAGTAGCTGCATTAGTCCTCTATTGCTGCCTAACACATTATGCAAAAATGTACTGATTTAAGACACATTATTATTATTATATATGTATATATATATAATATATATAATATTATTATTATTTAAGACACATTTAATACACATTATTTTAACTATTTAAATATTAATTTAGGGGCTCCTGGGTGGCTCAGTTGGTTGAGCATCCAACTCTTGATTTCAGCTCAAGTCATGGTCCTGGGGTCATGGGATCGAGCCCAGCATTGGGCTCTGTGCTGAGCACAGAGCCTACTTGGGATTCTCTCCCTCCCTTCCTTCCTTCCTCTCCGTGTCTGTCTGTCCGTCTGTCTGTCTCTCTCTCTCTCTCTCTCTCTCCCCCCCCCACCCCTTCACATGCTCGCTCTCAAAATTAAAAAATTTTTTAAATATTTAATATTTCTGTGGGTAAGCAATACAGGACTGGCTTAGCTGGGTGGTTCAGACTTAAGGTCTCTCGTGGGGTCGCAGGCAAGATGTCAGCTGAGGCTGCAATCATCTGAAGGCAGGACTGGGGTTAGAGCATCTGCTTCCACAATGGCTCACTCAGTTGTCAAGTCGATGCTGGTTGCTGGCAGGAGGCTTTGGTTCCTCATTTCATGGACCTCTCCTTAATGCTGCCTGAGTGTCCTCAGGACATGGAAAGGGACTTCTCCCACAGTGAGTGATCCAAGAGAAAGCAGTTATATATGACCTAGCCTAAGAGGCACACTCCTGCAATATTCCATTTATCATACAGGTCAGCCACAATTCAGTTTTGGGGGGGAGGTCACAAGGGCAGGAATAACAGGTGAGGATCATCAGGGGGCTATTGTGCAGGCTAGCTACAGAAGTAATGACATTTTAAAAGCAAAAAATCTGGTTTAAGAAAAAAAAAAAATCAGTATTCCATGTCTCTGATGAGCTATCAAATATTCTTCCCCAAGTATATACAAGCTATTAGTTATTTAGTAAGTGTGAAAAATCAAAGATGATGTACCCACTACTAACTTTGTAAGAATAACTTTAAGAATAGTGACAAAAGGAAGTATAATACATATGGTTATCTAAAAGATCCATACTTCTTTAAAAAGGTAACTGACAGGGAATGCCTAGATGGTTAATTCAATTGAGCATCTGTCTCCTGATTGCAGCTTGGGTCATGATCTCAGGGTTGTGGGACTGTGCCTTGCATCAGGCTCTGCACTAAATATGGAGCCTACTTAAGATTCTCTGTCTCCCCCCACCACTCTCCCCCTCCCTCCCTCCACCCTTCTCCCCCACTTGCATGCTCTAAAAAGTAAAAATAAAAAGATAACTGATGAAAGTCAACCCAAGGAGCTGTCGTATGTTAGAAGTGACCTGTTGTTAAAATAACAAATTAACCAAGTCTAAGAAAACCTATAAAAAGGAAAATTACAAAAAGCACCAAAAGAAAGATTTCTACTTATGTACCTACAGGCAAGAAACAGAAATCCTTACAAAGTTAACATTAAATGTGGCAAAGATGATGTGTGCCTTCTGGAGGAAATGTGTTAAATACAAATTGAACCCTGAATGCTAGTCTTTATAATAAGATGCCACATGTTGCTGAAGTCTGGACATCAAATGTGCATCCAATGTGAAAAGTTAATTCTAGCCTCTTCACTATTTTGCATAAAAGCAGTCATCCACGGGCCATTAGATAAAGTTACTGTAAATAAGGTTTGCCTGTCTTATTTATAAGTGAAAACTAAATAATTTCTCTCACATAAATATACAAAAATAAATACTTTCACAACACAGCTCACTGAAGCATTCGTGCTAGGCTTCAAAAACCATAAATAAAATGAAAACTCCAATATTAGGCACTTGATGTAGCACTGCACGCTTTCTGACAGGTATCTTTTATGTTAAAAATTCACCTCTAGCCTGCTTTTTAACTTGTTTTTTTTTTCTGCATGCCGTAAACAAAGAAAATGGAAAGTGACTCAAAAATACAATTCACGGAGGTTATTCTGCTGCAGACTATAGATCACATTTTAAATATATGTATTTTTTTTTAAATCAAGCAGATTTAATATAGTGTCACCTTTAAAAATTTTTAAGAGGAAAAAAAAAAAAGACTTTTGTGCAGTTTTAATTTCCATGGAAAACAACCCAGTGCTAATAAAAGGCAAATCAATAATTTTTGTTAAATTTTAATAATCTTGCAAACCTACAAATAAAACCATCAACAGTCGAGTGGAGATGACAGTTAAGTGCGTTTCTATGACAACCTAGTGGAATAGTATAAGTCCTGGCTTGCAGCAAAGCGAAGATATGAAAAGAGTGACATTTACCCATACAAGAAAAATTTGCAGCTTTCCTTTCACAAGAATCAATTCCTCAGCTAACACGGATTTTCACTAAGTGTATAGCACTTTTAATTAAAAGTCCTTTAAACCACCCTATAGGATTCTAAAACAGTATCTGAAAAACAAATTTCATATCATAATCCTATCATATCCCAATCTGATATCCCAATCATATCACTCCTACGGAGTTGAAACTTAAAAGCAAAAGAATGGCTTTTGCGGATAACCAATTAAGGCAATTAAAGATTTCCACCTGAGAAACTATTTGGGCATTTGTTCCTAACACTGTAGGGTAAATCTTCACAGCAGAAATCCTGTCACCTAACTTAGATGTGTATAGGCACAAGAAATACTGCACTTTTCACCTGATAACTTAAAATTCATGTACAAGAAAAGCTTTTTTGGTGTTTAGAACCAATTTTTCATCCTGTTTTAACTTTATCCAGGTCCTTCGCACATGGGTGTATTTTATATACCACTGCCCAGAGGACCAAGAATTTTACTTTGAAAAAATGTGCGTCACATGTATTCAGGCAGCAAACAAAGATCGCTGTATTTTTTATTGTTATTATTAATACAGAGCTTAAAATGTTATTTCTGGATACTATCTCTTTATGAAAATGCAGTGGGATTTTTTTTGTTCTGTCCCCCCCGCCCCCGAAATAAAATACTAGACATGCTGAAAGGGACAGGGGAGATATAACACCCAAGTTAAGCTAGTGGAAAATGCCAGCAGGTGAGCACTCCCTGACAAATCACAACCTCACTCTACAGAGATGGGCTTTGTCCCAGCCAGCTTCATCTAGGATAAAGACCTCAGCTGAACATTCAGGGAAGGGAGTGTGACAGGGCGCCTGGGTGGCTCAGTCGGTTGAGCGTCTGACTTCAGCTCAGGCCATGATCTCGCAGTTTGTGGGTTCAAGCCCCGCGTCAGGCTCTGTGCTGGCAGCTCAGAGCCTGGATCCCGCTTTGAATTCCATGTCTCCCTTTCTCTCTATTCCTCCCCCACTCACACTCTGTCTTACTCTCTCTCAAAAATAAAAAATTTAAAAAAAATTAAAAAAAAAAAAAAAGAAAGTGTGATAAGATGAACTGTTTACTTGGCCTCATGTCACCACTGCATCTGACAAGGGGCAAATCTTTTTAGGAAATAATCAATCAATGCTTTAAAGCTAGATACAATAAGGACACTGCCATCATCAAAAAAAAAATGCAGTTTGAACTTCTGCAGTAAAAAATCAAGTGTTAATAAAAAGCAAATGAATAATCATGGGTATGAAGGTATAAAAGAAAACCTAGAACATTCTCTCTAGAATTCTAATTAGCTTGAGGGGAACTGAAATATTCAAAACTGGTACTCACCCTTGTATGTTTGAAATCTATGTAATTGATATTGTAAAATAGGTTTTAAAAAGCTATTGAAATCTAGTACCAGGACATTTGAATTTTAGAAAATCTATATTTTAAAAAATGTTCTTTCTTTACAAGTAATTCACTTTGAAAGAAGTCCCATGGTCTATTAAAATCTCTGTAATCACTACTTAATAGAGAAGGGAGAGGGAAAAGAGAAAAATAAAACAATTGTGCCAAATACAAATGAAAATTTTTAAGCATAATTCAAACTATACTTTAAGTCAATCAAAAGAAATAATTTAAGTTTCAAAAACATGAATTTTTTTAAAAGATAATTTATTTTGAAAGCGTGAGCAAGCAGGGGAGGGGCAGAGAGAGAGGGCGAGACAGAATCCCAAGCAGGCTCTGCCCAACGTGGGGCTGGAACCCACAAACTGTGAGATCATGACCTGGGCTGAAATCAAGAATCAGATGTTTCACTGATTGAGCCACCCCGGCACGCCATAACTAACAAATTTTTAAGAAACAGACCTATTCACTACAATACCGTATTGTCAACAAAGTCAAGAACTATACATTATTGTGTAAATACATCTATTTGAAACTATAACATTATCAGTAAACATATATGCATATACATGCACATTACAGGACATCTCCAAATACCTCATGCCAATCTTGAACTTTTCCTGAAAGAACATATCTATGATGAGAAAAAACTACGTAAAATCCCTGAACATAAGATTCACAATTAACCAAGGACTAATGATTCCAATTAGCTTTGTTTTGCCTACCATCCCCTGCCCACCAAATGAAGGCTACTACCTTAAAAGGTCAAGTGCAACTATTAATTATTGGAGGCTACACAGTTCTATTACAAAATACAATTTTCTTTAGATAAAAAGATGACTGGAAAAAAGATGGCTTTATATATCCTTAAATGTCAAAACGTATCAAGAAAACTACCTAAACAAGCTGAAAAAGTAACTTCTGGTTTCCATTAATAACCCTAGGTATTATAGCTGCCTCAATGACCAAACTTTTTAGGAAAGTGACATGGAGATAATGGAATTCATCTACAATAAAACAACTGTGGTCAATGCTCCCAGGATGCCTTTCCATCAGACTGGTGACAGATAAGCAATTACATTCTTATATGAATGCAAATAATGTTGTTAAGTTTTGACTTCCAAGCAATATTGCTATTACTGAAAATATATGAACCAAAGAAAGTAGCTGAAATTAGAGCTGATAGATGTAATCTAGATGACATGGGTCTACTTTTTCATACAGATAGTTAATTCACAATGAGTCTATACATATCCATATATTTTTAAAAGCATAAAATACATATGGTTAAATAAGAGGTTCTTAAACCAAGGGTAATTTTATTCCCCCAAGACATTTATTTGACAATGTCTGGGGACATTTTTGTTGTCACGACTGAGTGGGAGGAGAAAGACTGCTAGCATCTAGTGGGGAGAGGCCAGAGAGGATGCTAACCGTCCTACAATGCACAGGACAATCTCCAGAACAAAATGTTATCCGGCCCCAAATGCCAACAGCGTCAAGACTGAGAAACTCTGGGTTAAATACATTTCGTAAGATTAAATGCTATAAAGGCACTAAAATCATTTTTCAAAGACTATTTAATAACAAGGGAAGTGTTCTCAAAATGTCCTATTAATTGAAAAAGTAGATCATAAAATGTGCGTTGCATGACCCCAATTCTTTTTAACATTATTTATTTTGAAGGTGGGGGGGCAGAGAAAGAAGAGCGAGAATCCCAAGAAGGTTCTGTGCTGATAGTGCAGAGCCTGACGTGGGGCTGAATCTCATGAATGATGAGATCACAACCTGAGCCAAAATCAAGAGTTAGATGCTTAACTGACTGACAGCCACCCGGGCGTCCCTGCGTGATCCAAATTTTATTGGAGAAGCTTATGGGGGGGGGGGGGGGGAGTCAGAAGAATAAGCACCAAAATAGTAACCTTTCTAAGCTTCAGTTTTTTTCATCTGTAGAATGGGGGAATGATAGCAGGACCCCCATCACAGGGTTGATGTGACCACTAAAGACAATAGCAAATAATCACTATTGCGAGCTATTGCCCATATTTTCTATATTTTCTGTTATTATAGAAATAAATGCTATTTTTAAAGTCATTGTTCAACATCCTCTTCAAAACTTGATGTCTACTGAACTCAGATCCTTATCTCTCAAAGCTGCTTTCCTTACCGCAACACGGAGTACGAAGGTGAGAAAAAGTTGAGCCTCTAATAATTGAAGAGCTCTACTTAAGATTCACAAGATATGCAGTCTTCATAAACCCTGGTCTCTCCTTTGCCCTGTAGCATCAGAATTGCATGTTCAATTCAAGGAGGAAAAAAAATAAGGTGAAGGTTCCCGTGCCCTAAGCCATATACCATAAACAGGATCAACTCCCATCATTTATTTTATATTGGGAAAGTGATAAGAATATATAGAGGAGGGGGGGAATGAAAAAAGCAAGTAAGCTTTTCATTTCCTTCCACCAATATGGAATAACCTCACCAATCTTCAAGGTATGCCATTCAGGTGGACAATTTCCGTCCCGAAAGCCAACATAACCCTCTTTTCCTTTCTTCCCAATATCCCTTGGTGATCACAAGATCCTGAGAAGCAGGGTTTATGCCTTTTCACTGTTCTGAACGTCACCTAACAAAACTGTGGGTACCTAATAAAGACCAGCGAAAACAAAAGTATGCGGTACCAGCAGACCGAGTTCAGTAGAAGCTTTTCTACGACCTTCTCATTTAGATTTCCGCACAGGAAAATCCAAATCATAAGCTATCAGTCAAAAGGAACTACACAGATCATCTAAACTATGTGTTCTGCAGACACGGGGGGAGGGATGGAATGGAGGGAGGCTGGGAAGTGGAAGCTTCCCAGAGGGAAGCTAGTGGCTATTCGGTTAGTGGTAGAAATTAGAATTACAGAGAAATTCACAGAAATGAAGCTCTATCATCTTCTAACTGCAACAGCAGACAGAAACCTTGCCAGCTAAAACAATGTTCATGAAAAATCTACATTTATAAGGCACGAGTTTCCTGTTATATGGGAAAGGAAAATGCTACAATTCCCGAGACTATTTTATGTTTTAGAGGAGATTAAATACCTCCCAAACATCTTTCAATTGCACACTCCATATTTGATGCAGAGAAGCACCCTGCCGGCCCCCTCGACCAGAGTCTGACAGCTTCTCAAAAATTTCAATGAAGAAACAGATTTAAAAACCTACACTAGCAATAACAATTAAGACGAAGTATTACCAGAATCAAGGAGAAACTGATACAAATGCTGAAAATGAACGGTGAGTTTATGACACACCTTGATGTGTTCCATGAAAACATAATCTGAACAAAAGTAGAAAGATGTTTAGCTTTCCCACCATCCTCCATGCCCATGACCTCGAGCCTGACCCACTCCACCAGAAAGAGGACCGCCCACCCCTTAGCGGCTGTTTTCTCCAGGAGGCGGCATCTATGTGCAACCTCTGCCCGCTGTTTCTCCATGCCTGCACTTCCAGCCCTGGCCACCATCAGTCTACCTCTTTCTCCTACCAGCAGAGACCAAAAGCCCCTAACACATGGCAGGGCATTATGGACAGTCTGGGAGCCCCAGCCATAAGCACTGCAGGACCAGGAGAACGCTGGAAGCAGGGAGGGGGGCACTGCAGGGAACCAGAGAACACTCAAGAAAGGTAAAGTTAAGAATGCATTAGTCAACTAGAAAACTGAATCTTAAGTCCAAGGGCTGGCGCTTTTTAAACACAAACAGAATAAACGGAAAATAAAAGTCATCTCAGTACTACCTGCAGAAGGGTATCTGGCCTAGAATGTTAAGCATGTTCTATTGAAAACTCTCACTCAAGCAGAAAATGCCTAAGTTATGGGGCGCCTGGGTGGCTCAGTCGGTTGAGTGTCTGACTCTTGATTTCAGCGCATGATCTCCCAGTATGTGAGTTCGAGTCCCGCCTGGGGCTCTGTGCTGATAGCACAGAGCCTGCTTGGAACCCTATCTCTGCCCCTCCCTTACTCACACTCTCTTCCCACCCCCACCCTCAAAAATAAAGGCAAAAAAGGTAAGTGCCTAAGTTATTTAAACTGTCCCATAACAGGGAAATAAAAACTTCCCAATTCATTCTGAAAAGGCGGCATAACCTGATACCAAAACTCCCAAAGAGTACATCACAGGGAAAAAAGCAGAGTTCAGTCATCTCATGGGAGAATTTAAGTGTAAAAATTCCAAACAGGAGTTCACAAATTAAACCCAGCAAATACATTAATAGAATACTTTTAAGATCAAATATCACAGAAACACAAAGACTGAATATTAAGAAATCTGATTTCATTATTTAATAGACCGAAGGAAAAAAAAAACTGTAGCACCACACTGACAGACACTGAAATAGCATTTACAAAGTTCCACACTCATTTCTGATTCTTTGAGAGAAAAAAAAGAAAAGCTTTCAGTAAATAAAAAGGTTTCTTTCAAGAGCTGAGAACAACCATTTGAAATCAAAGCCAACATGACACTTCACTTAACAATGAAAAGAAGCAACAGGACTCACTGATGTCTATTAATCACTATTTTTCAAAGCTGATCTAGAACTTTCAGTCAAGGTCAAAGACAAGAAAATGAAAAACAAATACATCATTGTTGGATGATCTCACAGAGGATACGACTGTATGGAAAGAACAAAACTCTCAAGGCTTGTGATAATTTTGTATCAACCTGATTGGGCCATGAAATGCCCAGATATTTGGTCCATCATTATTCTGGGTGTTTCTGTGAGGAAGATTTTTGGGATGAGATTAACATTTAAAAAAGTTTTTAATGTTTATTTTTTATTTAATGTTTTATTTATTTTTGACAGAGAGGGGGGAAAGAGGGGCAGAGAGCGGGAGACACAGAATCCGAAGCAGGCTCTAGGCTCTGAGCTGTCAGCACAGAGCACGACGCGGGGCTCGAGCTCACAGACCGCAAGACCATGACCTGAGCCGAAGTCTGACGCTTAACTGACTGAGCCACCCAGGTGCCCCGGATGAGATTAACATTTAAACTGGTAGACTAATTTAAAGCAGATTGTGCTTTCCAGTGTGTGTGGGCCTCATCCAATCAGTTGAAGGCCTGAACAGAACAAAAAGGCTGATATAAGTACGGCTACTCCAGCTTTCTTTGACTTCCACTGGCATGACAGATGGTTCTCCATCTCCTCACTTTCAATCTGCAGGTGTCCTTAGATCTAAAATGAGTCTCTTGTAGGCAGCAGATAGATGGATCTTATCTATCAATACATTCTAACAACCTACGTATTTCCATTGGAGCACTTAGTCTTTACCTTCAGAGTGATTACTGAAATATATGAGTTTAGTGCCATTGTATTATCTGCAGATTTGTTGTTTGTGGTGATGTTCTCTGGTCCTTTGTACTCTTTGCCACTTTGGTCTTCCCTCACCCTCCACTCAGAGAATCCTCCTCAAAATTTCCTGCAGGCCACAGTAACTTCTTACTAGACACGTCTCCAGAGGCAAGGGAAATGAAAGCAGAAATGGACTATTGGGACCTCATCAAGGTAAAAAGCTTCTGCACAGTGAAGGAAACAACAAAACTGAAAGGCAACCGACGGAATGGGAAAAGATATTTGCAAATGACAGATCAGATAAAGGGTTAGTATCCAAAATCTATAAAGAACGTATCAAACTCAACACCCAAAAAACAAATACACCAGTGAAGAAATGGGAAAAAGACATGAGTAGACACTTCTCCAAAGACATCCAGATGGCCAACCAACACATGAAAAAATGCTCCACATCACTCATCATCAGGGAAATACAAATCAAAACCACAATGAGATACCACCTCACACCTGTCAGAATGGCTAAAGTGAACAACTCAGGCAACAACAGATGTTGGCGAGGATACGGAGAAAGAGGAACACTTTAGCACCACCGGTGGGAATGCAAACTGGTGCAGCCCCTCTGGAAAACAGTATGGAGGTTCCTCATAAAGTTAAAAATAGAACTACCCTAAGACCCAGCAATTGCACTACTAGGTATTTATTCAAAGGATACAAAAATGCTGTTTCGAAGGGGCACACGCACCCCAATGTTCATCGCAGTGCTATCGACAATAGCCAAAGTATGGAAAGAGCCCAAATGTCCATTGACTGACGAACAGAAAGAGGATGTGGTGTATGTATACACAATGGAGTATTAGTCGATGTTCAAAACGAATGAAATCTTGCCATCTGCCACAACGTGGATGGGACTAGAGTGTATTATGCTAAGCGAAATTAGTCAGAGAAAGACAAGTATGATTTCACTCCTATGCGGAATTTAAGAAACACAACAGATGAACATATGGGAAGGGAAGGAAAAATAAGATATAAACAGAGAGGGAGGCAAATCATAAGAGAATCTTGAATACCGTGAACAAACTGAGGGTTGCTGGAGGGGAGGTGGGTGGGAGGATGGGCTAAACGGGTGATGGGCATGAAGGAGGGCACCTGTGGGGATGCGCACTGGCTGTTATATGTAAGAGAGGAATCACTGCGTTCTACTTCTGAAACCAAAATTGCACTGTATGTTAACTAACTTGAATTTAAGTAAATAAATTTTTAAAAATTAAAAAAATTAAAAAAGGCCAACCTTCTCAAGTAGCTCTCAAAGTTCTTTCTACCTAACCGCCTTCAAACTGGGCAGCTTTTTTTTTTTTCCTGTATTCGAATTTGAACTGAAACACTGGCTCTTTCTTGGCATTGAGCCTGTGAAACCACTGGCTCTCCTGGATCTCTGGCTCGCTGCTCACCCTGCAGACTTGGGGATTTGCCAGCTCCATAATCCCATGAGCAAGTTCCTTATAACAAATCTCTTTCTCTCTTTCAGATCCCTCTGATCTCTCTCAGATGTTCTCTCTCTCTCTCTCTCTGATCCTATTCATTCTGTTTCTCTACAAAACCCTAAGACACAGCTCCTGCCAAGACAGACAGCTTACCGGGAATGCTGACCTCTTCCCTCCAAACCAGCCCTGAAGACACTATAAAAGGAAAGAGGGATTCCAGAACCTAACATCCCAAGTGAGAAACTCTGGAGGCAATCGAAATCATCCAGAAGGGGGAGTTGTTGAGACCCAGCGTTCACCTCTCCCCAAGGTGGCTTCTGAGGTTTTGTTAACCACCCCCATTCACTAGAGAAATGGGCAGCAACAGCTCCACCCTGGCCTGGGTGCATTCACTCCTGGTCTTCTATCCCTCCCCCTACCGAGTGGAGATTAACTCCCCCAGCGCTGCTGCCTCCAGCAGATCTGCCTAAAGGGCACTTTACCAGGACTCAGAAGACTTGGGGCACAAATTCTCACACTGAAACATACTTTCCAAGGAAATATTCAAATACAAAAAAAATCTAGGGGATGCTGGAAGAGATATGAAAGATAATAACAAGAAATAAAAAAAAAAAATCCTGGTAAAGTTTACTAATGCCATTAAAAAATTTAAAAAAAGGATGGGCACCTGGGTGGCTCAGTCCATTATGCATCCGACTCTTGATTTTGGCTCAGGTCATGATCTTAGGGTTCTTGAGTGTGAGCCCTGAGCCGGGCTCTGTGCTGACAGTACAAAGCTTGCTTGGGATTCTCTGTCTCCCTCTCTCTCTTGCCCCTCCCTTGCTCTCCCTCTCTCTCCCTCTCAAAAATAAAACATTTAAAAAATAAAAAACAATTTTAAAAAGGATGGGAGAAGGGAGAGAAAAATTATCTAAACCTAATTACCTCTTTTTACTTGTTTTATAGTATTTCAAAAAATGAACATACATTACTTCTGATTTTGCCACATCGTTGAAACAATGTCTTCAAACACATTATTAGAAAAGGAAGGGGAAAGCTACGGTCTCTACAGGTACTGGAAGCCTGTACACACCAGAAGCAGCTAATCCATTCGAGGGTGGAGGAAGGTAAGTATCCTCCAGACTCAGAAGGTACTTTAATGCCAAAAAAGTGAAGGAAACCACTCCACACCATTTACACAGGATTCTATTCAGGGTAACTTACTAATAGGGACAATCAGGCGGGCGGGCGGGCAGACAGACGATCCAGAGCACCAAGTAGCTGTTCTCCTTCCTCCTTCCCCCTTCCCCCACCCCACACCCTCCACCACACATTCTCCACAAACCCTGGACCTCAACCCACAGATTTTATAGAGCTAGGGGCAGGGTAGTGAGATCACTGGGTAGTTATCTACAGTGGCGCCACCTGTCCACCTGAGGGTCCGTAGCAATCGAAAGTGATGCCACCTGTGTCTGAGGGGGGCTGGAGTAGTTATCTAAAGTGGCACCACCTGTGCACCTGAGGGTCTGTATTCTACAGTGGTGCCACCTGTGTGCCTAGGGGTCTGTAGTAGTTACCTAAAGTGGCAACAGAGGAGCCAACAAGATGGCGTCAGCGTTATCAGCACTCCTACACCATCACAGGCCAAATATGTCAAAAGCGCCCAGTGACAGATGGAAATGATGACAAAAGACTGAAACCTCAAGCTTTATCAAAGGTTTCCCCACTCTCATCCCTTCGGATACTATTTTGAGAGATTTATTTCATTCACTGAGATCTTTGGAGAAGACAATCATATTCTCAAAGAAAGAATTATGTTAACATGGACGCCTGTGAATCTGTATACTTAAAAATGGCTGCACTAACTATGTGGATGGAACTGAAGGGTATTATGCTAAGTGAAATTAGTCAGAGAAAGACAAAAATCATATGACTTCACTCATATGAGGACTTTAAGAGACAAAACAGATGAACATAAGGGAAGGGAAACAAAAATAATATAAAAACAGGGAGGGGGACAAAACAAAAGAGACTCACAAATATGGAGAACAAACTGAGGGTTGCTGGAGGGGTTGTGGGAGGGGGGATGGGCTAAATGGGTGAGGGGTATTAAGGAATCTAGTCCTGAAATCATTGCTTCACTATATACGAACTAATTTGGATGTAAATTTTAAAAAATAAAAAATAAAGTTAAAGTATAAAAAAAAACTTCATTAAAACTGAAGGAGGGGCGCCTGGGTGGCGCAGTCGGTTAAGCGTCCGACTTCAGCCAGGTCACGATCTCACGGTCCGTGAGTTCGAGCCCCGCGTCAGGCTCTGGGCTGATGGCTCAGAGCCTGGAGCCTGTTTCCGATTCTGTGTCTCCCTCTCTCTCTGCCCCTCTCCCGTTCATGCTCTGTCTCTCTCTGTCCCAAAAATAAATAAAAAAAAAAAAAAAAAAAAACGTTGAAAAAAAAAAATAAATAAATAAAACTGAAGGAGCTCATGGGTAAAAAGAAACCTACGGTTTTTAGAAATTAGATTTGTTATGGCACTTCCATAAAAGTCTTCTGAGAAAGGAATACTTTCAAGTCCTGACAGGGTAGAATCAGGCCCTAATTGTCAAATGTGATTATTATTTAAACAACATTCTTGGGTATCAGAAAAGAGACACATACATTTTTATAAATACAGCTCCTGACAGTATCAGCAATTTCATTGCGACTATTTTCTGTGCTAAAGGCAAAGTGCTAAGTGAGTAAGATCATCCAATCACATTATTCACTGTGTTTGTTTCCTATGGATGCTGTAACAAATTATCACACTCAGTGGCTTGGAACAACACACTTGTCGACTCACACTCCAATACAGCTACCACTGGGCGAAAATCAAGATGCCGGAAGGGCTGTATCCTCTGGAGGCTCTAGGAAAGAATCTGTTTCCTTATCCTTTCTAGCTTCTAGAGGCCACCTGCATTCCTTGGCTGTGGGGCCCCCTCCTTCCCGCACCTGCAAAGCCAGGAAAGTCCTTCCCACATCATATCACTCCAGCCCCCTCTACCTCTCACCTGCTTGTAGAGACTCTTGTGACTATACTGGTCCCACTTGGATCATCCAGAACAATCTCCCTATTTTACAGTCAGCTCAGGTTCCATTTGCAACCTTAATTCCTCTTGCCATGTAACATATTCACAGATTCCAGCAATCAGGACATAGGCATCTCTGGGGGACCATTATTCTGCCTACCATTATTCTGTCTATTACTGAGAGGATAAAAATGATAGTGGGCCCTGGAGCTGGATGCCCCAAGCCAAACCAGAAGCTAAAAGTTCTTACTTGCTTATCCCTAAATTAAATCATGATCCTTCTGAGGACACAGCATGGGCTAAAACCATTCTCAGCCTGAGTCAGGAGGTCCTCGGTATATCTGTTTTCGACCAAAGATCTCTCAAAGCTCTGGTTTCACGATCTCCAAAAAAAGAACATAATGCCAGTTTCTTATAATTGTTGGAGTCATGTAATCAATTCATCTATTCATTCGCAAGCAGCTCTGCTAATGAGACCCTAGTGGCAGGGGCCCTGCCCTCATGACAGTACCGGGCCCAGAGGTGGATGAAAGTAACAAAGCAGCAGCAGCAGCATGCTTAATGCACACCTTCCCATGACAGGCAAAGCACGAAATACATATCAGCTCCATTAACAGTCACACAACAAACACGTCCCTTATGAGCATTCTAGATGTCACCATTTTGTGACACACAGTACAAGAACTTAGAAAAGCATCAAAGACATTGCCCAAGCCAATCTCTCTTGAGCCCATTCCACTGCCATGAGTCACCATGACTGCTTCTATACGGATGGCCAATGGCCTCACCTTGGCAGATTCAAGGGTGAATCCCTAGAGCCCCTCTTACTAATCTTCTCCATGGCCACTTGGCACAGTTGGCCATGCTTTTTCCCGCAATGCGTTCCTCCCTCAACTCCTCGAACACCACTCTCATTTGGCTTTCTTCCTACCTCACTGGCTACTCCTTCTCAGTGTCCTTTGCGGACTTCCCTTCATCTAGCAGGTCTCAAAAATGTGGTAGTACCCCTCAGGTCCAAGCATCAGGCTTCTCATTCACCCAACCTCAGGCCCTAAATGATCTCATCCAGTTTCATGGCATTAAACACCACCTAAATGCTGACTCAGAACTTCTCATCTCCAGCCCAGACCTGCACTAGTCTTCTTTATCTCACTACGTACTTGACGTTTCCACTTGGAAATGACATCTCCAGCTTAAAACAGCCAAAATGGAACTTCTGATCTACCCCACCACCAACACCTGACCCTACCTCAGTTGACAGCTCCACCTTTCTGGTTGTTCACCCTTGATTCCACTCTTTCACTTACACCCCCATGTCCTAGTCAAGACATCTATTGGCTCTACTTCAAAAAAGACCCCAAGTCCTTCACCACCTCTAGCTAGAGCTCTGCCAAAGCCTCCTATGTGGTCTTGTAGCAAGCCGCCTACTTGTTGTCCCAAGACTTTTTTCAAACAGCATCCAGGGTGCTCTCGTGAAAACAATACCCTCCGATGGCTTCCCATCTTGCAGTAAAAACCAAAGTCCATCAGTTGGTTTATAGCCTCTCTGTTCTGGCCACTCACTCCTTCACTTCCTAACACTCAGTTCCAGCCCCAATAGCAACCTCAAAGACGTCTAGTGCAACCCTGCTTGAAAGTACTGTCTGCTCTTCCTTTTCCCTACAACAACTTTCTCCCATATATTTACTCAAATGTCATCTTATTAGAGAGGCCCTCCCTGACCACCCAGGGCAAAACAGCACCACAGTCCCTTAATTCAATGTTATTTTCATCCACAACTTTTGCTACCACCTAATACGTAAGTTTTGGTTTACTGTCTGCCTCCTTCATCAAATATTGGGGTATCCTAGAACCCAGAAAACAAAAGTACTCCATAAATATCTGCCAAATACATAAAATGATCAATCAGTCCATCTTGGACTGACTAATTTTTCTCCTGTTCAAGGATATATCATACCAGAGTCGTGTTCATCTTTTAAACCCTAACAAATGGTAGAAATACAGGTTCACAAATCTGTATTTGCATCCAGAAAGTTTCTACTAAGTTTCCAAAAATATAATTTTTATAATATATGCTTCAAAGGGAATGTTTATCCATGCCTGAGTGATGCAATAATCAGTAGAACCTGTTAATATTAATAGCTCATTAAATGAAAGAGCAAATTTTTGATCCAAAGGCTATTTGGAAGGATATATTATAACCCCATGCTCCATTTTTCTCAGCAATCAATCTCATAACAAGGTACATTACCATTTTAGTTACTAGTTGCTCTAAATTTGTTTATTAAAATTAATACATGTAAAGAATCAATTTGAGTTTCAATAAATGATTCACCATGTTCTACCCACCAGGTAAGATAAATAAATTATTTTTGTGTGATGCATTTTCTGATTAAAAAAAAGCTATCTCCTGATTTCTCACAATGACTGGTTTTCATTTTAACAAAATGAAAAGAACAATCCTTGTCGCGGATGCATCTGGAAGTTGCCTTTTATTTTAATATTAATTTCTCATTCAACATAGATTGCATTCTAGGTTTATTTTAAATAGGTTCGGTTATTTGTCAGTCCACCTGGTTTATTAAAATTAATATATCTAACATATTCAAAGCAATCTGATTGGGACATTTGCGAGGAACTAAGCCAGATGTGAATGGGTCTCTATTCAGGAGGCATGTTTATTAATAATGGTAGCAAAAATCAAGACAGCGGTGACACTAATTAGCTCTCTGTTATTACATGCCGGGCCTAGGCCAGGGGTAATGTAATTTACATGCAATCTTCACTTCAAAGGAACTTACTACAGGCACTGAGTCGTGTTCCCAAATAACAAAAGGTCACCAGAACCCTCACCTGGTACAAAGCAGACTGACTACTGCTCCCACAGGTGTTCTCTTCCCTTGCCACTCCTCTTTAGCCTGATGCTGTTTCCCTTGTTATTCCTCTCTTCGCTGTGCAAGTTTCATCTTGAAATGTTAGGCTAACATTTTGATGCTCTTGCTGCGAAGTCCTTTGTATGGCATGCTAAACTCTTTGCAGATAAGGTGGAATACACTTCTAATTAAACGATACCCTAGGAACCTATACTCAGAGGAAGCCATGTCTAAGAAAATACATCTCTGCCCAGAGCAGAGCTGCCTCAGGTTTCAGCTCTGTGACCAAAGCACTCCATGGCACATCATTTCTGGTCCATTAACAGGCAAGACCCTACGGAAGATGAGGACATTTCTGAGTTGTTGATGCCACAACTTCCTCTCCCTGCACCACTGGTTCTACTCAGAAGCAAATCCATGTTGTGTTAAGCTGTTAAAATTATGGAACTGATTGTTACTGTAGCATAGCCAACCTCTCCTGCCTACTATAGTACCTGATAGAATTATGGATCATATTGGAGGGAATACTCCATGCAGAGCACTCAGCACGATACACGGTACATAAGGAAAGGGACTTGAAGAAGTTGAAATAATTGATGCCTCTTCAGGATTTACAGAGTTTTATTAAAATGCATATTGTAAGAATGAAATGAATCAGATGTTAGAATTCTCTAGCAAGGATTTAAAATTTTTTTTTAATGTTTATTTTTGAGAGAGGGAGAGAAAGAGAGAGAAAGTGCAACCAAGGGAGGGGCAGACAAAGGGAGACACAGAATCCAAAGCAGGCTCCAGGCTCTGAGCTGTTAGCCTGGAGCCTGACACAGGGCTTGAACCCACGAAGTGAGAGATCATGACCTGAGCCGAAGTTGGAGGCTCAACTGACTGTGCTACCCATGTGCCCCTCTGGCAAGGATTTCAAAGCAACCATCATCATCGCTTCTCAGCCTTTTGGCTAAGATCAAGTGTAAAGCATCCATCACTGGGGCACCTGGGTAGCTCAGTCGGTTACGCATCCAACTCTTGATTTCAGCTCAGGTCATGATCTTGTGGTTTATGGGATCAAACTCGGCATCAGGCTCCATACTGATAGAACAGAGCCTGCTTGGGATTCTCTCTCTCCCTATCTCTCTGCCTCTCCCCTGCTCATGCTCTCTCTCTCTTAAAAATAAACATTAAAAAAAAGATATTTAAAGCAACCATCGTAAAAGTGCTTCAATAAGCAAGCAATTATAAATTCTCTTGAAACCAATGAAGTAATATATCAGCAAAGAAATGGAAGTTAAAAAAAAAAAAAAGACATGGAAACTTTAGTGCTGAAAAATAAAATAACCAAAGGAAATAACTCAGTGGATGGGCTAACAGTAGAGTGGAGACGACAGAGAACATAACCAATGAACCTGAGAACAGATCAACAGCATTTACCAATCTGAACAAGAGAAAGAAAACTGAGTGAAAAAACATGACCAGAGTCTCAGGGACCTGTGGGACAATAACAAAAGGGCTAACATTCAAATTACTCAAGTCCCAGAAGAGAGAGTGAATTTGAAAAAGTAGTCAAAGAATAATGGCTGAAGACTTTCCAAATTTGGTCTAGGACATAACCTTACAGATTCAAGAAGCTGAGCAAACTCCAGTTAAGACAAATCAAAGAAAGCCACACCAAGAGACATCATAATTAAGCTTCTGGAAACTAAGGCAAAAAAAAAAAAAAAAAAATCTTGAAGGGAGCCTGGGAAACAGGCCACATTACTTATAGAGAAGCATCAATGACAGCACATCTGTCATTTGAAATGACAGAGGCCAGAAGGGAGTGCAGAGCAGTTTTCAAGAAAAGAATTGTTGACCACAAATGTTTTGGTGAATATCTGGTGATACTTGGTGAAAATATCCCTCATAAATGAAAGCCTAAAGAATGGCTAAAGAAGTTTTCTAAATAGGAAGAAACAGAAGATAGAAGATAACACAAAGCTTAGGACTTTCTTTTTTTAATGTTTATTTATTTTTGAGGGAGTGAGCACAACCAGGGCTGGGGCAGAGAGAGGGAGACACAGATTCCAAAGCTCTGAGTTGTCAGCACTGAGCCTGACACGGGGCTCAAACCCACAAACCGTGAGAGCATTCCCTGAACTGAAGTCCGACACTTAAGTCACTGAGCGACTCGGCGCCCTGGAGGCTTAGAACTTTAAAATGAACACAGGAATGGGTAAAAATTGGGGTAAATTATCCTTCTTGTTATGAGTTTTTAAGATATAGTTGAAGAAAAAGTTTAATAACAACTCTCTGACATGGGTGCTCAATGAATGTAAATATTTAAGACAACTGTGTTTAAAAAGTGGGAACAGGAGACAGACGTAAATGGAAGTAAGGTTTTCATACTTGACCAGTAGTGGTAAAATATCAAGGACACCAGTAGCCGGATACGTTATATATGCATATTTTAATACCTAGAGCAACATTAAGAAAACCATACAAAGTAATACACTCAAAAAAAAAGAACTATGGATACGTTTTAAGAATATTTAAAAAAGAGTTTCAATTAACTCACAGGGAAGAAACGAGAAACAAGAGAAATGAAAAGCAGAGGAACCAGAAAGTAAAAGATGGCAGACGTAAGCCCCAAAATATCAATAATTACCTTAAATGTGAATGACCAAACCATGCCAATTCAAAGACAAATTGGCAGAGTGGAAAAAAGTCAATCTGGAAACATTACACACTGTGTGGTTCAATTCATATAATGTGCTTGAAATGACAAAACTACGGAGAGAGAGAAGGGCTGGCGCTGGGGAGGGAGCGGGCGTGATTATATAAGCGAACCTTGTGGTGAACTGCTCTTGCATCTTCACTGCAGAGGTGATCACCTGACTTTTCACATGTGACAGAAGTGCACACAAGTGGGCCCCGGGGTGGCTCAGTCGGTTAAGCATGCGACTCTTGATTTCAGCTCAGGTCATGATCTCCCGGTTCGTGGGATCGAGCCCTGTGTCAGGCTCTGCACAGACAGCATGGAGCCTGCTTGGGATTCTCTCTCCCTCTCCCTCTCTCTGCCCCACCCCTGCTTGCACTCCCTCTCAAATATGTAAAAAAATATCAAAAAAAAGAAGCGCATAGAACACATGTATGCACACATGCACAAACAATCGCATGTAAAACTCATGAAATCGGAATCAAGTCCCTGTATTGTTATCAATATTGATTTCCTGCTTGTGATGTTGCACCAAAGTTATGCGAGATGTTATATACATTATATACAGAATCTCTCTATTATTTCTTCTATCCGCATGTGACTCCACATTTATCTCAAAATTAAAACTTAAAAAAAATCTTCAGATATGAGTGAAAACATAGGATATGTGTCTTCCTCTGACTTATTTCACTTAGCATAATACACTCCACTTCCATCCACGTTTTGCAAATAGCAAGGCTTCATTCTTTTTCATTGTCAAGTAGTATTCCGTTGTATATATACAACCACATCTTCTTTGTCAGTTCTTCACTTGATGGACAAGAGCCCACTATATACACTGTTACGTTAGCTAACTTGACAATAAATTACATTTAAAAAATCTTCAGGAAAAAATGTACACTAGAGTTAAGAACAATTTTTGCCTTACGTAATCTTGGATGAAATAAAGACAGCAAGAAACAAACCAAACCTTTTCTCCTAACTCCCTAGTTTGAGTTTGAGGTAAGAAAGGGAGGACAATGCAGTTTCATTTTGAGTCCCATTGCTATGCAACCCAAAAGTTCTGTAACATCGACACATAACACAGTAAGATTATGTGCAGAGATTAATATGTTTTGTTAAAAAAAAAATAATTATACTGTTTTGCTAAGTATGTAAGTAATGCCTATTTGCAAAACTTTAGAAAATTAAGGCAAATAATGATAGTAAATAAAAGAAGAATCAGTAAAAGAAGAATAGTAAAATAAGATCCAATGACAACATGGTCTTGTGATCTTTTTTTCTATGCTTACATGGATTTTGGAGGGTGGAGAAAAACTGGATTATACTCTAAATCAGGAATCAGTAAACTACAACCAGCCCATCTAGCCAGATGCCTGTTTTGGTACAGATTTCGAGCAAGTTTTTACATATTTATATGGTTACATACTACATAATATCCTCAGTACTGCCTCTTTGTCTGCAAAGCTTTAAGTATTTACTATCTAGACATTTACAGAAAAAGCTTGCCAGCCTCTGCTCTAAATGACATTTTTGTAAAAAGCTCTTACCAATTATAAAGATAATACAATTCCTTTCTGGATATTTAGCCTGTTTCTAAATTTTTATATTATAAACAAAGTTGCAATGAACACTCTTGTAGCTAAATGTCTGCACACAAAGATGGATGTACTTTTCAAAGGAGACAAACTTATACCTAACATTTACTTTATAAATATTTTATAAATGTTTATGTTATTATTTTCTAAATAGGTAACATTATTTATTTTGGTAACATTATTTATTTTATGGCAAAACAGGAATTTATTATAATTATTAACGTTATATATAAATTAACAAGACAATTCTCTATTCCCCAGAAAAGAAGCAAAGTTCCAAGATTCTGAAACTGGTATTTTTTCCTACTAGGTGAACAAGCCAAAATCTGTAACATCACCCAAAATATCATTTTATACACAGGCAGGGGTTCCAAGGGAGTTTTTTCTTAATCTTGCCCAATTCTACAAAGGCACACAGAGAAGAGTATGGAATAAAATTAGAGAGGTCACAGTGAAGTTGGAGGCATTGTAACTACACAGTAGAAGACCAGGCTTTGGAGTCAGACTGAAGGATTCAAATTCATTTACCAGCAGGTGAGCCTGGCCAGTTACCTAAACACTGTAAGTCTGTCTCTTCATCTGTAAAATAGAAGCAATAATCAGGGCCAAATCTTGGACTTGTTACTGTACCTAAAGAGCTCACCAAAGTGCCAAGAGCTGTTTCCTACACTAAATGAGTCTGGTTTTGTAATAATCTTCATTATCAAAGTAGAGCGTGAACACTGCTCATTCCAATACACCATCTCTGCTCCAAGGAGAGCTCAGAACTTTCTTCTATAAGCAGTAACTTGTGAGATTTTAAGAACAAAATCCCAGATACTAGTTTGCTCATTTATTTTTCTTTAAAAGCATATTTAATATGAAAGCATATTATTTGTTTCAGCTCGAACAAAACCATTATAAGAAGAATCAAGAATGGATTAGAAGGTACCACTTTAGAAGAAAAAAACCTGAATATAGAGATATCAATTTCAGGGTTTTTTTGTTGTTGTTTTGTTTTTTGTTTGTTTTTTAGAGAGAGAGAGAGAGAGAGTATGAGAGAGAGTGTATGTAGGGGAGAGGGGCAGAGGGAGGGGAGAGGGGCAGAGGGAGCAGGATCCATGCTCAACACAGAGCTCAGCATGGGGCTTGATCCCATGATCCAGGGATCATGACCTGAGCCAAATCAAGAGTCGAAGGCTTAACTGACCGAGCCACCCAGGCGCCCAAACTCCAGGTTTAAAATGTCTTTTTCAAAATTTTAACTACTAGTGGAGTTTATGCAGTTTCCTACAACACAGCTGAACTGGATGCTTTGGAATCTTCTTGACTCTCCACCCAGCCCGTCTGCCACATACTATCCCACACTTCCCTTTGAGTGAACTGGAGAAACATTTCCTCTTTGTCTTCTGCTACTGCCCAGCTCAGATCGCTACACCCCTACTTCTCTCTTTTGGGGCCTGCACTAGAACTTCTGATCATGGGTCGCTCCTTCCAGTTTATCTATCACCGGCCCCTATCTCCACCCTTAACAATCAAGGCTTTAGCTGGCTCCCCAGTGTCCACGGGATCAAGTCCAAACTGTCTGGTCTGACATGTTAGTAGCTTCACAACCTCACCCTAGTTTCCTCATCCAGCCTCATTTCCCCAACTTCCTCCAAATTCTAGCCACAGGGAGTGCCTCACGGTTGGCTGAACACACATGCACTTTCATGACTCGGTTTCTTCCTGAAGACTTGCCCAGCCTTTCTGCCTAGATTCGTCTTCCATATTTAATTCTTGGAGACCCCAAATGAAGTCGTTCCCGACCAATCATCCACTCCTCTGTGCTCCCATAGCACTCTGCCACGACCTATGCCACAGCAATCATCCCTAAGTACTCACAAGATCTTGGAGCTTCAAAATGGGAATGAAGTTCTTTTGAACACAGACTTGTTATGTTTTTCAAGAGTAAAGCACCATTTAAGAAATAGTCTGGCTTATGATATGAAGGTGGGATAAACAGCAGACTATATATTAGAAACAAAAAATACTAGACATGAGGACCCCTTCGGTTATCCCACAAAATTTGCCACAAGTCATTTAGTATTAAGATGAATGCAAGACCCTTAACTGTGTTACCTATTAAGTAACATACTAGGGGCGCCTGGGTGGCTCAGTCAGCTAAACATCTGACTCTTGATTTCAGCTCAGGTCATAATCCCAGGGTCGTGGGATCGAATCCCGGGTCTGACAGTGCAGATCCTGCTTGGGATTCTCTCTCTCCCTCTTTCTGCCCCTCCCCCTGCTCACATACTTTCTCTCTCAAAATAAATAAACAAACATTAAAAAAATAACATACTCCCTTGGTTGAAATATGGTTTTGAATTTCCACTTTAACTGCAAAGTACAATTTAAAATTCTTACAAGTTTTATATGGCGACATATACACCTTATACTACACCCAGCAATTTCATTTTATGTGTTTGCAGGTTCGAAGAACAATGAAAAAAGCACAGACAGTTTTGGGTTGTTTGGTTTGTTGTTGTTGTTTTAGAGAGAGAGCACGAGCGATCAGGGGAGAGGGGCAGAGGGAGAGAGAGAGAATCTCAAGCGGGTTCCACACTGCAGGACATGGGGCTCGATCTCACAATCCTGCGATCATGACTTAAGCTGAAATCAAGAGTTGGCCGCTCAACCGACTGAGCCACTCAGGTGCCCCAACAGAGAGTCTTGAGCAGTTTGTTTTCCTTTTTTGAACACACAAAATGAGAATTTGGAAGAAAACATAAGGGAAAAGCTTTGTAACACCAGATTTGTCGATGATGTCTCGGATACGACACCAAAAGGCAGGGAAAAAAGCAAAAATAGATAAAGTGGACTACATCAAAATTTTAGAACTTCTATGCATCAAACAACACGCTCCATGGTGAAAAGGCAACCCATGGAAAGGGAGAAATTATTTAAATATTGTAAATTGTATAACTGAATAGGAATATATATATATATATAGATAAATATATTCTTTATACATTACATTATGTATATTCTTTATATAGATACAGTTAAATCACAACTCTACAGATCTATAGCTGTACGTCAATCCATCTACCCATATATCCTACTCACAGGTTGTTGACTTATAGATAAAGACAACAGGTTTATCTATCTATCTCCGATAAGGATCTATCCATATCTATCTCTATCTGACAAGGATTAACATCCAGCATATATAAAGAACTCCTCAACAACAAAAACCCAAGGAACTTGATTAAAAAATGGGGAAAGGACTGGAATAGACATTTCTTCAAAGAAAATATACAAATGGCCAACAAGCTTGTAAAGAGGTGCTCAGCACCACTGAATCATCAAGGAAATGCAAATGAAAACCACAATATCACTTCACACCTGTCAGGATGGCTGCTATAAAAACAAACAAACAGAAAAACAGAAAAAACAAGGGTTGGCAGGGATGCGAAGAAACCAGAACCCTTGTGCCCTACCGCTGGAAACATTAAATGGTGCAGCCTCTATGGAAAATAGTAGAGTGGTTCCTCAAAAAAAATTAAAAATAGAATTACCACATGATCCAGCAATTCCACTTTTGCGTACATACCCCAAAGAACTAAAAGCAGTTGCCTCAAAGAGATAGTTTTACACTCATGTTCATTGTCACGTTGTTCACAAAAACAAAAGGGTAAAAGCAACCCAAGTGCCCATCAGAGATGACTAGGTAAAATGTGGTTTGTATATGCCATGGAATATTATTCAGCCTTAAAAAAGAAGGAGGGGCACAATCCGTTAAGCGTCTGACTTCAGCTCAGGTCATGATCTCGCCGTTCGTGGGTTGGAGCCCTGCAACAGGCTCTGTGATGACACAGAGCCTGGAACGTGCTTTGGATTCTGTCTCCCTCTCTCTCTGTCCCTCCCCTGCTCGCACTTTGTCTCTCTCAAAAATAAACTAAAATTAAGAGAAAAAAAAAAGGGGGAATTGACACAGGTAACACAACAGATGCGCCTTCAGGACGTGATGCTAAATGAAATAAGCCAGTCACAAAAAGACAAATACTTGTACGGCATGAGTCCACTCACACGAAGCACCTAGAGTGGTCAGACTCCTAAACACACAAAGTAGAGTGGTGGCTGCCAGGGGCTGCAGGGTGGAAGAATGGGGAGCTGTAATCCAAGGGGCACAGAATTTCAGTTGTGCAAGATGAACAGGTTCTGGAGGTAGGTTCGCTCAACAGCGTGACTGCACTAAACAATACTAAACTGTACGCTTAAAAATGGTTAAGACGGCAAATTCTACGTTATGTGTAGTTTACCACAATTAAAAATGTTTTAATTAAAAATAAATTTAAAAATGTTTTAAGTAACAACTTTAGAATAACCTAACACTAGGGTCTTCCCAATATAAGAGCTGTCTATAAGAAATGCAGCATTTCATAAGGAAACATAAATTGTTACAATTCCATGGCTGAAAACGCTAAATACTGTTGCTTGCAGAAATGGAAAAATACTGGGGCGCCTGGGGTGGCTCAGTCGGTTAAGTGTCCGTATTCGGACATGTCGTATTCAGGTCATGATCTCATGGTTCGTGCGTTCGAGTCCCACGTCGGGCTCTGTACTGACAGCTCGGAGCCTGGAGCCTGGAGCCTGCTTCGGATGCTGTGTCTCCCTCTCCCCTCCCTCTCCCCTCCCCTGCTCACACTCTGTCTCTGTCTCTCTCTCTCTCTGTCTCTCTCTCTCCAAAATAAAAAAACATTAAAAATTAAAAAAAAAAGAAAAGAAAAGAAATGGAAAAACACCTGAGCACTTGAATAAAGAAAAGGCAGAAGTATAAGGAGGAAAGGCCTGCCCTGTGCAAGTTGAATTAACCGTTATAAAACCTAGTGGGAAGAAGAGAAAAGGAAAAATAAAGATTCTTCAGCAACTGAGCAGTGTCTCACAATCTCAATCCTGTAACCGGAAAGTGATTCAAATGGACAAACCCAAGACAAAATGCTCCAAAGGCTGGATTATAAACCAACTCACTACACCGAAAAGCCCAGACTTGTCCACCACCAGCCTGACTACCTTGCTGGCCCATGGACCCATTAGAAGCCACAGTATCAGGGAGAACACCTGCTTTCCCAGGGTCTCGGGGAGCCTCTCCAAGCCCTCAAGTGGAAGCCCCAGGCTGTAGAATGGGCACCAGCACTACCTTTAAAACACAAGCTGAGAATCACTAGCCTACGTGGACTGCTTGCTTCCCAGGTGGTAGCACCATACAAGATGCTGTGCAGAGAGCAATCTTACCTAATCGTCACGGCAGCCACACAGTCCGCAACGACCCCATTTTCTGTAAGAGGAAACTGAGGAACAGAGGAGCTGGGTGCTACCTCCAAGGCCACACAGCAGGTACAAAGTACAGCTGAGATATGAACCTGAGGCCGGACTCCAGTTTCCTCAGTCCCCACCTATCAGAGCTAGACAGCAAAATGCTGGGGGCTGGAGTTTGAACCCACTTCTCCTGTGAACCTGCTATACGACATTACGACAGGTTACCTGCAGGGTCTCGGTTTGTTCAACTTTAAAAGAACAACCTTGGGGCGCCTGGGTGGTTCAGTCAGTTAAGCAGCCGACTTCGGCTCCGGTTATGATCTCAGGGTCCGTGAGTTCGAGCCCCATGTCGGGCTCTGTGCTGACAGCTCAGAGCCTGGAGCCTGCTTCAGATTCTGTGTCTCCCTCTCTCTCTCTCTCTCTCTGCCCCTCCCAGACTCACAATCTTGTCTCTGTCTGTCTCTCAAAAACAAATGAACACACAAAAAAAATTAACAAGTGTTATGCCATATCTATAAGCAAACTCTGCAGTGCCTTATCAGGAGCCCCAAAGAGATTATCACAGGTCCTTAGTAGTAAAGGTATTAGGAACCATGCCTGCAGCACCTACAAACTGCAAACACATAATAGCATAACATATAAGATGTTCTCCAGATGAATATGTTTAAGCCCACCTTTTCCTTGAAAAAGGAAACAAATTCCATGTAATAACTATATGCAATATCAACCCGAATTTATACATTATACTGGCTATAGTCACATTGGTGTGAATTTCCAGCAGGTTATCACACATATTTTTTTCACTCCTCTGAGCTAAATGAAATAGTATAAGGAAACAATATAAGTATTATTATCAATAAGTCCATCCATAAAATTGGTAGGTTCATTAGTTTCTGTTATGCTTAAACCTATTTCCTATGCATAGTCTTGAAAAGAAATTTGTTTTAAAAAGCCCACCCTATATATTACTTTATTTTCCTTAAAATACAAACTTTAACAAAACTTAGCTTCTTAACAGTTTTTAAGGAAGTGACTTTCCTCCTTTTTATTTTATGAACTAAACTCTAATTTTGGTGATTGATAAATTACACCAGTGAGCATGCCATACTCGTTAAAAGAATGAAGAAAAAAATAAGTATGGTAGAACCTACAGCGGTTGTTTTAAATTCAGATTTTTAAAGAGGCCAAGATTAGTTTGTAAAACTTTGTATCAAATTTCCCACTGCCAAGGCACTTTGGGTTAAAGTACTATTCAAGATCAGGAGAAAGTGTTTTGTTCCTTCTCCTGCTTATTTAAGCCGATCCATTTAATATTTCTGAAGACTGGGGGACGCCTGGGTGGCTCAGTCAGTTAAGCGTCTGACTTCGGCTCAGGTCATAATCTCACAATCTGTGAGTTCAAGCCCTGCATCGGGCTCTGAGCTGACAGCTCAGAGCCTGGAGCCTGCTTGGGATTCTGTGTCTCCCTCTCTCTCTGCCCCTCCCCAGTCACGCTGTCTCTCTCTCTCTCTCTCTCTCTCTCTCTCTCAAAATTCAATAAGCCTTAAAAAAATTTTTTTAATATATTTCTGAAGACAACTGGCATGTTGTTCCCCAAGGTTCAATCATGTACGGCCCTTCGCACCCCAGTCCCCACGAGGCAAAACAAGCACGGGATCATGTGGCGACAAGAAATCCTCAGGCTCCTGAACCACCCACCTTACCTCAGACTCATCTGTAGATTCTTCGAGAGACTCAGTTTCCTGCAAAGCACAGAGGGGGAGAATGGTCAGAAGAGGTGACAAAAGAATAAAATATAACATATTTTTGAGGGAAAACGGTCACCACTTCCCCGCCACCAACACCCACCTGCCCTGCTGGGAGGTAATTTGCAACCACAGTTGAAACGACTCCACATGGTGTGACCCTCCTAGGCCTCCCTCCACTTCCCGTGTGTGGCAGGACTGAGACGGTCACTCTGGGGCCACTCAGACCCACTGCTCCTGCTGACCTCCCTTGGGTGGTCAGCAGGCTGACGAATGACCGCGGAAACTGTCATGGGAAGACACAGAAGGCTCTTTCCTTCGCTAAAAATGGAAACGGGTCCAGCAAAGCAGGCTTACTGATCACGGAAGGGAAGAGGAAGCTGCCGTCTCAAATTATCCGTGAGCCAATTTTTATACTGAAAAGCCCTTGTGCTATTAATTACTATGCTATTAATCTGGTTGAGTCAAAATGATGGTCTTGCTTAAACAGCTTTTTACAAAAGAATTCCCCTAGAGTGGTACCTATCAGCCGTTGTGCAAACAAGCCATATAATTTACATCCACTCTTTAAACCATTAGCCAGAAGACGAATTCTGCCATTTAACACAGTTTCCCTCTTGCTAGAGCATGAATCTTGCTGTTCTGGAGAAAACAAAGCAAAAAGGGAAAAATTGACTCGATCCTGCTAATCTCTCACCTGTCCACTGAAAGAGAGAATCTGCTGATGCCACGCATCCTCAAAGAGGTCAGCAAAATGAAGATTTACTTAACGTACTTATAGATATCAATAGCAATAAAAGGTTACAACTAATATGCTGACACTGAATGTAAGCATTTTGCAACAATCCATGAGCTATACAAGAACGAAAAAAAATGGGGCAAGGACATCTTGGAAAGTACTAATATTTTTCAAGGAAAAAAATAAACATTTTAACAAAAGTTAGATGCTTCTATTACTCAGTTCTGGTTGCAAAGCAGGCTAAACACAAATCTGGTGTTTGCACACATTTTAATTTCATTCATAGGAAATTCCTAAGAACCTTGCAGGTGACAGGCTGCCTCTGCAACAGCCTTGTGGACAATACGGTACTTGCTCTGAGAGGCCATCTGTGAAACAGGGACGAATGTGACTTGTGATTAAGAATTTTATTGTAGTTGTGCCATTAACCACGATGAACATGAGAATCTCCTCCACACCCCGGCGCGGTAAGGTTCTTCTAAGTATTAGAAAATGCTTATTAATTTGGAGCTATGATCTCTCCATAGGAACTTTTTGTTCTTGGCACCAATAAGACACATAAAACAATCCAATTCTTCAACTACTTGACAGTTCTCCAGAGAGTTAATGACACGTATCATGCCTGCCCTTCTAAATTGTTTTTCCTCTGTGCTAACCATCCCCAGATCCTGGTTCTCATCCACTTACCACCGTGATCCTTCTCTTCTGGACACACTCCATTTATTATTAACAGTCACTATTCTGACATCTTTACTGAACATCTATTATATATATCCCACAATGCTAAATGCTTTGTACCCAGCATCTTAGAATTTCCTAATGACCCCTGAGGTAAGAACACTGAGGCTCAGAGGCTGAACTTAACGACTTCTGACACCCTTTCCGGCCCTGACTGTCCCTGAATAGTAAGTTACTAACATTCGAGAAACAAGGCTTTGAAGACCATGCCAATGACCTGCCCCTAGATTTCTATCCCCAGCTCAAGAACTTTAAAGGAACACTGGATTACTCTTTTCAGAAAAGTGCCATTAAACCTAAGGAAGGTTTTTTGGTTGTTTTTTTTTTTTTTTTTTTGAGATACATTCATATAGACACATAGGGTAAAAGGACAAATGTTCCATTTACGTTCTTCGTTAAAACCAAAGCGTTAAGTCTCCACCCACCAATTTCAACCAAAAGCTCAACATCAAATTATATTCTTTTTAAGTCTCCACCCACCAACTTCAACCAAAAACTCAAAATCAAATTATATTCTTTTCTTTTAAATTTTTTTTAACCTTTATTTATTTTTGAGAGACAGAGTGTGAACAGGGGAGGGGCAGAGAGGGAGAGAGAGAGAGAAAGAAAGACAGAATCTGAAGCAGGCTCCAGGCTCAGAGCTGTCAACACAGAGCCCGATGTGGGGCTCAAACCCACGATGAGATCATGACCTGAGCCGAAGTCGGAGGCGCAACCGAATGAGCCACCCAGGTGCCCCAAAATCAAATTATATGCTTGACTCTGCACCAAAAACCATGCGGTGCCAGGCTGTGATACCACGAGGCATGAGACTCTCAGAAACCCGAGCCTGCAGAAGAAAACCGGTCTCTCACAGAAGCTTCCTGTGGCTGTTGGTACCAGTGAGAACATTTACTCCAGGACATTCTCAAACTTACCCCCGCTCCAGCATGAACCTCCCAAACTGAGCTGCGGCCTCAAGAAAAATTAACACTTTTGCCCGCAATCCTACCAAAGCCATGCAAGAGTGACTTCAGGAATGAGCCTGGTCTACTACCTCCTTGCTTCATCCACTCAAAAAGCCCCACTGCTTAATGCCCTGGGGACTGAGGGGCAAATCGGAAGACATGAAGTGAAAAGTCCCAGAGAGGGCTCCAAAAGCCAGGCTGAACGGTGGGAAAGGTTACGGTTTAGAAAGGGGCAGTGGTTTTCAACCGTTTTTTAGCTTCATACTCTGTATCTTTCCAAGAACTTCAAACAAATCATGAAAATACAAGTTACAAAACTGTGCTGTTTTCTAAGTGAAATAAACCAGATACATACTGCAGGGTTCCAAGTACATGAGGCAGAAAGTAGAACAGAGCTTGGCAGGGGCTGGGGGGAGGATGGGGTGGGGGGCATAGGATAGGGTTTAACAGGTCCAGATGAGAAGTTCTGGAGATGGACGGTGGGGACAGCTGCACTGACAATGCCAATGCACTTAAAAACGGTTAAAGTGGTGGGGCGCCTGGGTGGCTCAGTCGCTTGGGCGTCCAACTCTTGATTTCAGCTCAGGTCATGATCTCACGATTCGTGAGTTCAAGCCCCGCGTCGGGCTCCGGCTGGTGGTGCGGAGCCTGCTTGGGATTCTCTCTCTCCCTCTCTCTGCCCCTCCCTCTCTCACACAGTCTCTGTCTCTCTCAAAATAAATACAATAAAACTTAAAAAAAAAAAAATGGTTAAAGTGGTAAATACTACACATATTTTACCACAATAATAAAATGGTGCTGTTCTGGTTGAAGCAAAAATGATGAGCTAGAAGGCACAGAGAGACAAGTATACAGCCAGATAAAATCTGGGCAACAGTGGAATGCTACCTTACCTTTCTGTTGCAAACCAATCCCCTAGACTCAAGCATATATCCAAACCTAATGATCTTGATGCTTGACATGTGACCTCTTGAATCTATACACACTATTTGTTGGGGGAGGGTGCAGAATTTGGGGGAGAAATGGAGGCTGGAGCCTGAGGAAGGCCAGCTCCCTTGTCTGCAGGATGAAGAAACAGAGCAGAGATCAGTCTCTGGGCAATCAGCCTGGCCTGGGGAATAGAGCTGAAACACTCAACGCTACACGGCCACCTTCTCTCCTTGCCAACAAACTGGGACACAGCTGAGCTTAATGGAAGACAGGGTGTGAGAGATCCCAACATGTGACACAGGCAGAGGCAAGAGGATATATTTTGTGTGATATGTACCTGCTATCCCGGTATCATCGAGCCCTCAATTTCTATGTAATTAATTTTTGTTTATTGTTATTTTTGAGGCAGAGACAGAGCATGAGTGGGGGAGGGGCAGAGAGGGAGACAGAATCCAAAGCAGGCTCCAGACTCTGAGCTGTTGACACAGAGCCCGATGCAGGGCTCAAACCCATAAACTGTGAGATCATGACCTGAGCCGAAGTTGGACACTTAATGGACTGAGCCACCTAGGCGCCCTGAGGCCTCAATTTCTAAAAGCTCAAAGGAGCTGTGGCCAGTTCGGGGCACTCAGGCAGTAGGCTGGTTGAGTAGGAAAGATGAAAGAGTACATGGGGGGCTGACAAGAGTGGGCAGACTCAGGGTACCCCGCTTAACCCCCCACGGCTCAGCTCCAGCATTCATCATATTCTGCAAATGAAGGAAAATCTGGACATCTGCCCAGTGTGGAAAAAGGGACCAGCCAGGCCACCCAGTGACCCAGCCCCAAATCTGACTTCGCATCACAATCGCATAAGGTCAGTTTGGGGAATTGGGTAGGACCCACGCAAACATGCCATCTTCACAGATGTGGATTTGTTGAGTTGAAATAAGAGCCTAGAATCACAAGCATCTGGGAACAAGAACACCGAGGAGGACCAGGTCCCCGGCAGAAACAAAGGCAACCGTGACTGAACAGCTAAGAATGGGGAATGCATGAAACGCAGAGCCCCAGATTGGATGAGTGCTCCCTCCCAAGGTGGTAACGTGGGTACTGGGGCGACTGCTAGTAATCAGATAGTGATGCCGGACTCCAGCCAATCAGCCCAGACAAAGATGAGCAGAAAAACTTATAAGGCAATAACCACGTCTAGCTAATTTGTGACTACACTTTAGTTACACAGGAAAGAGTGGATCCTCTAAAAATTTCCCGGACTCTGTGCTTTTAGCAACTGCTTGTTTGGGGCTTTATTTTTCCTTTAGTTATCAGTCAAATTGCTTTCAAAAGATCTTTATCAAACTGTAAAAAAAGAGAATAGTATATAACTGAGCAAAGCCCAAGTCTAGATAATAAACTCTAGTCCCACATATAAGGCACTTTGACCTGGCCACTTTAACATAATCTCATTTCAGACTCACAAGATTTCTAGAGCGTAAATGCCTCTGTCCACAGGCAAGTATTGGTTGATGTGATTTTTATTTTACACATGGGGCACACTCACATGGGTGTGTACATGCTCATGAACTGTCATCTGATAATCAGTAAATGCTCTACAGTAAGGATAAAATTTCCCCAAATTCTGGGCTCCTGTGGCTCAGTCGGCTGAGCATCCAACTCTTGGTTTTGGCTCGGGTCATGGTCTCAAACCCCCCATTTGGGCCCTGCACTGAGCTTGGAGCTTACTGAAGGATTCTCTCTCTTTTCCTCTGACCCTCTCCTGCCCTCACACTGTCTCTTAAAAAAAAAAAAAAAAAAAAAAAAAATCCTCAATTCTAAAACGCACAGGGAAAATTCAAAAAAGAAACTCTCCTCTCCTGTCAAGGAATAGATGGTCAAATATTTTAATAGACCAGGTTCCCTGATGGTTGGTAGGAAAGCTGAAAGGGTACCCGGGGAGCTGGCAGAGTAAGGAATTTAGGAAATGTCATCTACAATACATTTGAATGAATAACTCTTGAAAGTTTCAAGTGAAGCTAACATAACACAAATTCTACTGCATCTCACTTACAGTTTGACATCTTCAATTCAGAAGGCCATTCATTCTCCTCCCGAATAAATTCATTTAAACATTTTACTAAGCACCTAGTACCTGTAAAGCACTAGCCCTGTGAGACATGCACGCATGAGTGAGCTCTGTCCTCCTTCCTGAGGACTCAGCAGTCTGTAGTAGACATAAGACAAATATACAAACAACCAGACTCCAAGCAGAATGTTATTCATAAGAGAGGTCTCAACAAATACTGTTGGGCATCCATGATCATGAAGGTCAACTGTAAATCATTTTGGAACTAAGTAAAACTGCTGGTTAGAAAATTCCCAGGCAGAATACAGGGTGTGAGTCCTTTCTCCAAACTATACACATGTGGTTATTTCTGTGAACTCCCTTCCCTGTACTCAGCATAAAGACCTCCCAGTGCCTTAAAAAAATGTTCAATCATGTCCAAAAAAGTGATTTCGTAGCTTGAGAGCCCATGAACGATTTTACATTATGTTAATTCAATACAGATCTTATTACTTTGGTTCTTTCTAAAATTAAAGGGTAAAAAAAAAAAAAAAAAGCAATCATCAAAGAATACAAGGCTCAGAAAAGTTAAGAGGAGAGGGGCGCCTGGGTGGCTCGGTCAGTTGAGTGTCTGATTCTTGATTTCGGCACAGGTCACCACGATCATGAGATCGAGGCCTACACTGGGCTCTGTGCTGAGCATGGAACCTACTTGAGATTCTCTCTCTCTCTCTCTCTCTCTCTCTCTCTCTCTCCCTCTCTCTCTCCCTCTCTCTCTCCCCCCCCCCGACTCTTCCCCTGCTCACTCTTTTCCTAAAATTAAAAAATAATAAATAAAAATTAAAAACAAAGAAAAGTTAAGAGAAGAGATTTATTTTTGGCTTGCTCATCATGGAGGCGGTCTGCATTTCCAGTGCATGATGCCAAGAAAAAAGCTTCCTCTGCCCTAACCTGTCATCACAGCTCATTTTAATACCCATCTCAGGTCTGAAAGTTTTTTAGGGGGAAAAATTAGGTCAAGACTTTCTAAGAGGTTTGGGGCGCTTAGGTGGCTCAGTCGGTTGAGCGACCGACTCTTGATCTCGTCTCAGGTCGTGATCTCACAATTTGTGGGTTTGAGTCCCTCATCGGGCTCTGCCCTGACAGTGGGGAGCCTGCTTGGAGTTCTCTCTCTCTTTCTCTATGCCCCTACCCGACTCATGCTCTCTCTCTCTCTCTCTCTCTCTAAAAATAAATAATTAAAAAAAAAGATTTTCTAAAAGGTTCAAGGGGGCCGAACAGAACAATTAACAAATTTATTTAACTCCGCTTTTATGCACTTTTAGCTTTCAAAACTCTGTAGACACAAGACCAGATTTCAACAGCTCCCTACCGCACAAATCAACCAGGGTGAGAAAAATCTAACCATTTTTAATCTAAAAGAACTGATAACATAGGTACGATTATTTACCAGCTTTAAAAAAACAGAACGACAACTTGTGAATGTCTGCTTCTTTCTGCCATTGACAATGGACCACTGGTCTTTTTGAGAATGACCCTGTTGGGGAGATGAATGCCTGCTTTAACTATATTCAGGCTGTTGAAGTGTCAAAGGTGAAATTATGACTTGAAGGAAATTTATTAAGGTGATAAGGTTCATTCTACTTCATAAAGTAAAAAAAAAAAAAATTAGAATTAGGTTCTCAAGTATTTTTTAAGAGGTGGGGTGTTCTAGTGGGAAAAAAACATGAGCTCTGGAAAACACATTTCTATTTGGAAATAGAAGATTGGAAATTTATTACACACATTAGCCTGAGTAAATTACTTATGTTGTCTGAATTTCCAGTTGCGTATGTGTAAAATTCAATCATTTAACACATATCGTGGCACTACTCTAGGTGTCAGGCAAACAGCAGTGAACAAATTCTTTCCGTCATGAAGCTTATGTTCAAATGGGGAGAATATACAGAAATGAACACAGAAACACACAGGACAAATAAGTAGAAACTTTAAAACACACTATGTCAGATGGTAATGAGCACTAAGGAGAAAAATAATGCAAGGAAGAGGTCTCAAAGAACAATCAAAGGTCTCACTCAAAAAGATAACACGTGGACAAAGACATGAAGGAACCCCGGAAGAAAGCCCTGGATACATGAGGTCAATAAAGGGTGTAGCATGAGCAAAGGCCCTGAGGTAGCAACGGGCCAGCCTGTTGAAGGAACAGTAAGAAAGCCAAGTATAGCTGATGCAGAGTGACAAAAGGGGAGAAGAGGAGAAGAGTAGAAAATGAAGTCAGAGAAAAGGAATAAGGAACAATTGGGCAAGGTCCTGTAGGGCAACTAGGGTATTATAAAGGAGTCTGACATTCCCTCAGAGTGTGATGGGAAGCCACTGGCAGGCCTGGAACATAGGAGGTGCTGGTCCTGACTTATATATCAGAACAAACATTCACCACACAGAATTACTTTGTGAGGACCAAATGTGATGTGAAGGCTTTACACTGAAAAGTACCATCAAAATTCAAAGCATACTTACTATATCACTAACTTTCTATGTGTGTTTTTATATCAGACAGCTTTGCCAAACTTCTGCACAAAACAGCAGTAAATACTGAGAGCAACTCTCTCCATCTCTACTACCCTGTATCTAAGGTCTTGGCTTTTGGTTTTATTTATTTTTGAGAGAGAAAGAGCGTACGCAGGGAAGAGGCAGAAAGAGAAGGGGACAGAGGATCCGAAGCGGGCTCTGCACTGACAGCAACAAGCCCAGTGTGGGGCTCGAACTCACAAACCGTGAGGTCATGACCTGATCTGAGTTCGGACACTCAACGGAACGAGCCACGCAGGCACCCCGTTTTGGTTTGAAATCAAACAACAAATAAGCTGTTATTTCCACCAGAAAGACCAACAGTGTGAAAACCAATCTCACCACTATCATCAAACCCAGCAATGACTCACGAAGCTGCATGTGCTTAACAAGCATTTTTCCTTTGAAGTGACTGAATCAAAAAAAGGAGGCTTCGGTGGCTGGTAGCAACACTCCTATTACCACAACGACCACCCAAACCAAATTTCTACTTTATTTCTTAATTACTGATGTATATCAAACGTACTTAGGGCAACTCTGCATTACATAAATGAAGTATGTTACAAGTGGTATTCTTAATACCACTGATAATAAATTATCAAGTAGCTAAACTTCTTTCATTATGGTACAGCTCATCATACACCACTTTTTAGAGACAATTATGGAAACTGATGGCCTTGTTAATTTGTAAGGAAAAACTGTGCCAACGTGAAATGACCCTATAGATGGACAATTAGTTCTGGCCTTTGCCCTTTTCTGTCTTCTTGATAGTACTGTGTCATTTCAACTAAGCTTTGATTACCACTATCACGTGTATGAAAATAACTCTTTTGCCTTCACTATCTACTACTCTAAACTCCAACCCCACATAGCCATGTGTGGGCTGGCATTGCCATGTGATGTTCTGTCAGCAACAAAGAATCTCATGTAACTTTTACTGAGCCCTACTTTTACTAAGCACTTTAACTGGTGTGCTTATTCTACCCTCTAACTTATTTACTCTCCAAGAATGTTACTCTTATATCTCCATCTTATATTTAAAGTTAAGTAACTAGCCCAAAGTCACATATTAAGAAAGAGAACCAAAGGCGCCCGGGGGGGCTCAGTCGGTTGGGTGTCCGACTTTGGCTCAGGTCATGATCTCACGGTCTGTGGCTTCAAGCCCCACGACGGGCTCTGTGCTGAGAGTTCGGAGCCTGGAGCCTGCTTGGGATTCTGTGTCTCCCTTTCTCTCTGCCCTCCCCCGCTCGTGCTCTGTCTCTCTGTCTCTCTCTCTCTCAAAAAATAAAATAATTAAAAAAAAAAAAAAAGAAAGAAAGAAAGAAAAGAAAAAAGAGAACCAGCACTGGAGCCTAGGCATTTTTGCTCCAGGACAAATGCACTTAACCACTGCTGCACGTCACAGCTGACTTAGCTTTGCACCTAAAAACAATAGGTACGAAACAAAATTCATCATCTACTCTCTCCTGGCCCTCCTGCAAACCAACTCTCACTGTCTTCACTTCGACGCTTCCCAAGGGCAGTCAGTTCCTGGGACAACCAGGCTGCCTTCCAGCCAAAATTTCACTGAAGACAGGTCACAGGGGCAGCGACAAAGCAAGGCCGCCCCTCCAACGCCGGGGGTGTGTCGGAGAGCTTTCCCCGGGTGCCCTCCAAGAGCAGCCATCCCACCCTCTCCTCTGCTCCCCGAAATGGCCTTTCGCCCCTCGCGCGTCCCGCGGTGGGCCTGCCTCGCCCTCTGGCAGCTCCGCACTTCCACACACTCGGCTCCGAGCCCGGATCACCTCACCTCGCCTCTCCCTCCCCGGCCTAACAGTTGCAGCATTTACCTGCCCCTCTGCTTCCGCCATGATGTAGCCGGAGAGTCACATGACAGACCCGGAAATGAGAGAAACCGAGACTCTGGAAACAGGGGCTGCTGGGAAATGTAGTTTTAGCAGCCTCTGAACCGGGGCGTCATTTGGTGCCTCTCTGCTTCTGACTTTCCCAGCTCAATGGAGATGGCCTCTGGAGAATCTGAACAAAACCGTTGTTGATTTCATGATTTATTTTTTTGTTGTTCTTACTGGTTCCATGATTATGACATTATTTACTAATATTCGCTATGTATGAAGCCCTGGGGTTATAGTTTTGCAAACATTTTCTCATTTAATACCCCCAGCAATCCCTAGTGTTACCCCTATTTATAGAGGAGAACACCATGGCTCAGAGGTCACACACCTGTAAGAGGCAGAACTAGGATTAGAATGTGGCCATCTCTGGGGCACCTGGGTGCTTCAGTCGGTCAAGCATCAGACTTTGGATCAGGTCATGATCTCACAGTTCCTGAGTTCCAGCCCCACATAGGCTCTCTGCTGACAGCCTAGATCTGATCTGGAGCCTGCTTCTGATTATCTCTCGCTCTCTCTCTGCCCCTCCCCCACTCTTCTCTGTCTCTCTCTCTCTCTCTCTCTCAAAAAAAGAATACAACATTTAAAAAGTTTTTTTTAAAAATAGAATTTGGCCATGTTTAATGCCAAAGACTCTATGATTAGCAAATGCTTCCTAGTCTAAAAGGTGTCTTGTCCTTTTTAACAAATGTATTCAATGAATATAAAGCATAAATCAGTCCTTGCAGTGGAGAACCAGGTAAGAACTTATATTTTAAAAATATTTGGCTTGCTTGTACTGCTTGCTGCTTTCATTTGACATCTTCTTTTGGCATCTGTACATTGAAATTTAAAACAAAAAAATCTCCATTGTTTAATTAAATTAGTTGTTAAACTTTTATTAGATATGTTCTATAGTTAAATATTTAAGATGGAATATAAATTTGTCCTTGGTAAAATCTGTAAAACCATTGTCTTTTGTCCATCCTTTAAAACGAATGATCCCCCCACCATGTTTCTGAACATTATAAAACTCTCCTTCCTAATCCTCAGGAATTTGCAATATCTTATCCAAAAACAGACACTTTCTTCTTTCCAATCATCTCCAGTAATTCATAACTAGAAAAAGGTGCCACAAATGGCAGCACGTGGTGGGTGCCCGGTGCCCTTTTTGCCCCCGTGCCTCATTGACTCCAACTTACAAGGAAGGCATGGAAGGAGGTCTCTAGCTATAACCTGGTCAACCCATGATTCCCATGGCCTAAGTGACCTCATGCGAGACACTTGTCTTCTCTCCAGGGCCTGAATGACCTCTTCCTCTAACACTTGCTCGTGTCCCTCTCCCCGTCTGCTGATCACTCAGTCACAAAGGATTGATGAAAGGCTAACCCAAGGCATTTAGATATCCATAACCAAGCACCGAGTACTCCGAGTTTTGACCTTTCCAGTCTGAGTTCCTAAGATCTCTTGCAAAGCAACCGGGACCCAAACATTGCTCAAGTTCCACTACTTCATGTCTGACAGGAAGCTTTACACAGACTAAAAAGGTGCAGGAAACCTCAGTTCAGCCTCCACGGAAGAAAGAAAGAAATAAGTCTAGCCCTTCTACCAAATTCTAATTTTGCCTTTTCCCATTATGATCTAGACACACCCATAAAACTTTAGTGGGTCTAATTAAAGATGTAGCCAAAGTTTCTGCAGATTATCCTCTGCTCATGCAAACCTCAGAGACTCTGGAGTCCCCAAGTCTGCACCCATTCAGTATACTCTCTTGACTATAACAAAATATGATGAGCGTTGGATCTTCTGTGTCCTTTTGGACAGACCAGAAAGTGAAGAGACAGAGATACAGAATGATGAATGAGAGGAAGAACCCCACTACAGGATAGCAGGTTCACACTGTGCCTGTGGGCAAGATGAAATTCATCTGTGATCTCAGAGCCCCAAGTTTCCTCCTATGAAATGAGAGTTTTTGGCTCCCTTGTCTAAGAGATCTTCTCACCTCCTGCTACTGAAAGCGTGGTCCACAGACCAGCAGCATCAATATCACCTGGGAGCCTTTTAGAAATGAAGTTTAGGGCCCCTCCAAAGATCTAGAGCCAGAAGCTGGCTTTTAATATCTCCCCAGGGTATATATATGAACATTAGAGTCTGAGAAGTAATTAGCCCAACAGTCTTTCATTCTTTGGCAAATCACTTGTTTTTTTTTTTTTTTGCCCATCAGTCCATCCTCCCACCTTTAAACTGTGGAGGCTGGGGCACCTGGATGGCTCAGTCGGTTGAGCATTAATGTTGGCTCAGGTCATGATCTCACGGTCTGTGAGTTGGAGCCCAATGTCAGGCTCTGTGCTGACAGCTCAGAACCTGGAGCCTGCTTCGGATTCTGTCTCCCTCTCTCTCTCTGCCCCTCCCCCACTTGTGTGCACGCACACACTCTCTCTCTCGCTGTCTCTCTCAAAAGTGTTAAATGAATAAGCTTAAAAAAACAAACTGTGGAGGTAAAAGTAAGAATAAATATTTTTCTCAAACTCACATGGAAAATTCACCAGGATAGACCACAGTCTTGGCCATTAGACACACGTCAACAAATTCAAAAGAACAGAAGTCATAACACTCCTCCTCACAGACCACAATCGGATTAAACTAGAAACCAATAATAGAAAGAGAACTGGAAAATCCCAAATACACGGAATGTAAACAACACTTCTAAATAGCAAATGGGTCAAAAGATAAATCTTGAGAAATAATCTTAAGCATTTTTGATTACATGAAAATGCAAACACAACTTATCAAAAATCGTGGCATGCAGTAAAAGCAGTGTTTAGAGGGGAATTTATAGCATTAAATGCATAATTTAGAAAAAAAGAGAGACATCTAAAATCAGTAACATAAATTTCCCCATTAGGAAAAGATGAGCAAATTAAATCCAAAGCAACCAGAAGAAAAGTAATAAGAATTAGAGCAGAGCAATGAAAACAAAAACAAAAACAAACAAACAAACAAAAAATCAACTGGGAAAATCAACAAAACAAAAACATGCTTCTATGAAAAGATCAATAAAATCAATAAGGCAGGCTAACTAAGAAAAAGAGAGGGCATAAATTACTAATATCAGATATGAAGGCGGAGACGTCAATACAGATTCTGTATTAAAAGGATAATAAAGGAATACTGTGAATAACTTTATGCCCACAAATTTGATAATCTAGATGAAATGGGCCAATTCCTTGAAAGATACAATCTTCCAAAAGCACCCAGGAGGATATAGACAATGTTATATCTATATCTATTTTTAAAAAATCAAATCAATAGTTAATAACCTTTCGAAAGGCCTACATATGTTACCGGTGAATTATACTAAAAATTTACAGGAGAAATCATGCCAATTCTCCATAGCCTCTTTCAGAGGATGGAAGCAGAGAGAATACTTCCTAACTCATTCTATGAGGCCAGCATTGCCCTAATACCAAATCAGACAAAGACATTACAGGAAAAGAAAACGACAGACCAATATCTCTCATGAACATAGATTCAAAAATCCTCAACAAAATATTTAAAAAAATTTTTTTAACATTCATTCATTTTAGAGAACAGAGCACGATTGGGGGATGGGCAGAGAGAGCCGGACACACAGAATCCAAAGCAGGCTCCAGGCTCTGAACTTTTGGCACAGAGCCCAACGCAGGGCTTGAACTCAGGAAACATGAGATCATGACCTGAGCCGAAGTCAAACGCTTAACAAACTGAGCCACCCAGGCATCCGCCTCAACAAAATATTAACAAATCAGGTTTAAAAATGTATGAAAATATTAGAGACCATGACCAAGTTGGATTTATTTCAGGTATGCAAGACTGGTTCACATTCAAAAATCAATTAATGTAATCCATAAAATCAACAGACTAAAAAAGAAAAATCGCATGATCATATCAATAGATGCAGAAACACCTATTCATGATAAAAACTTGTGGCAAGCTGAAAATAGAGAGGAACTTTCTCAAGTTGATAAAGACTATCTACAAAAGACCTGCAGCTAACATAATACTCAAAGCATTCCCACTAAGACCAAGTACAAGGCAAGGATGTCCCCTCTCAACACATTGTTTCAACACCATTTAGGAATCAGCAAGGCAAAAAAAATAAAAAAATAAATGAAAGTTTATAGTTTGGAAAGGATTGGGAAGGAAGACATAAAACTGTCTTTGTTAGCCATTGGCATTAGCTGTAGAAAATCTGAAAGATTTGATCAAAACCTTCTGGAACTAATAAGCAATTATGGCAAGTTTGCAGGACACGAGTTGAGTATACAAAAGCCGATTGCTTCCCTATGTGTCAGCAACGAACAAGTAGAATTTGACATTAAAGACATAATACTATGGAGGGTATTATGCTATGTGAAATAAGCCAGGCAGAGAAAGACAGATACCATATGTTCTCACTCATATGTGGATCCTGAGAAACTTAACAGAAGACCATGGGGGAGGGGAAGGGGGAAAAAAAGTGACAGAGAGGGAAGGAAGCAAACCGTAAGAGACTCCTAAATACTGAGACCAACCTGAGGGTTGATGGGGGTGGGGGACAGGGGAAAATGGGTGATGGGCATTGAGAAGGGCACCTGCTGGGGTGAGCACTGGGTGTTGTATGGAAACCAGTTTGACAATAAATTATATTTAATATTGGGGCACCTGGGTGGCTCGGTCGGTTAAGCATCTGACTTTTAAAAAAAATTTTTTTTAATGTTTATTTTTGAAAGAGAGAGAGACACACACACACAGAGTGTGAGCAAGGGAGGGGCAGAGAGAAAGGGAGACACAGGATCCGAAGCAGCCTCCAGGCTTTTAGCTGTCAGCACAGAGCCCAACTCAGGGCTTGAACTCACGGGGCTTGAACTCAAGAACCATGAGATCATGACCTGAGCTGAAGTCAGACACTTAACCGACTGAACCACCCAGGTCCCCCAAGTGTCTGACTTTTGATTTTGGCTCAGGTCATGTTCTCACAGTTGGTGGGAATGAGCCCCATGTCAGGCTCTGTGCTGACAACCTTGCTTGGGATTCTCTCTCTCCCACTCTCTCTGCTCCTCCCCCCACACATGTGCTTGCACTCCCTCTCTCAAAATAAATAAAAAACATTTTAAAAAAATCTTTAAAAAAATAAAGCACAATTCTTTTTATATTAGCACTCCCCAAATTAAAATATTTTTATATAAATCTAACAAAATATGTACAAGATCTATATAAGGAAACTATAAAACTCTGATGAATAAATTAAAAAAGAACCAGATAAATGAAGAGACATTCCATGTTCATGGATTGGGAGACTCAATATTGTCAAGACATCACTTCTTCCCAACTTGGTCTAGAGTGTTCGTGCGTTCCCAATCAAAATTCCAGCAAGTTACTTTATAGATACAAACTGATCCTAAAGTTCATAGGGGAAGCAAAAGACCCCGAAAAGCTAACACAATATTGAATGAGAAGAACAAAGTTGGAAAGCGGATGGTACCCAACTTCAAGACTTACTGTAAAACTATAGTAATCAAAACAAGGTAGTATTGGTGAAAGAACAGACAAATATATCATTGGAAGAAATGGAGAGCCCAGAAATAGACCCACATCAATATAGTCAACCAATCTTTGACAAAGGAGCAATACAATGGAGCAAAGATAGTCCCTTCAACAAATGGTACTGGAACAATTAGACATTCACATGCAAAAAAAAAAAAAAAAAAAAGAATCTAGACATAGACCTTACACACTTCATAAAAATTAGCTTAAAATGAATCATAGACCTAAATGTAAAATGCAAAAATATAAAACTCCCAGGAGATAATATAGGAGAAAACCTGGATGATTTGGGGTATGTGATGCATTTTTGCTACAACACCAAAGACATGATCCATGGAAGAAACTGATGATAAGTTAGATTTTATTAAAATGTAAAACTGCTTTTGAAAAGACAATGTCAAAAGAATGAGAAGACAAAACACAGATGGAGAGGAAATATTTGCAAAAGACTTATCTGATAAAGGACCATTACCCACAATATGCAAAGAACTCTTAAAACAAAGAAAACAAAGCAAAACAAATAATTAAAATATGGGCCAAAGACCTTAACAGGTACCTCACCAAAAAAGATACACCGATAGCAAATAAGGATATGAAAAGATACTCCATATCACACGTCAACCAACAAATACAAACCAAAACAGCAATGACATACACAACTACACATCTATTAGAATGTCCAAAATCTGGAACACGGACAATACCAAAGGTCGGCAAGGTTGTCCCATGTATTGCTGTTGGGAATCGTAATTGGTACAGCCACTTTGGAAGACAGTTTGTCGGTTTTTCACAAAACTAAACACACTCTTATTATACAACATGGGAACCATACTCCTTGGTACTTACCCCCAAAACTGAAAGCATGTCCACACAAAAACCTGCGTAAAGACCCGTTTATGGCAGCTTTAATCACAATTGCCAACACTTGGAAGCAGGCAAGATGTTGTCCGGTGGGTGAATACATAACCATACATCCAGTTCAGTTACTGTATATAAATAAATTGTTTTAAGTCCAGACAACAGGATTTCACTCAGCACTGAAAAGAAATGAGCTATCAATAAATGAATAGACATGGAAGAAACCGAAGTGCATATTACTAAGTGAAAGAAGCCAATCTGAACAGTTCACATACTTCATGCTTCCACCTAAGTGACATTCTGGAAGAGGCAAAACTATGGAGGCAGTAAATTGATCAGTGGTTGCCAGGGCTGAGGAGCTGGGGGTGGCCTAGAGGGGGTTGGGATAGATGGGAAGAATACTGAGGATTTCTAGGGCAGTGAAAATACACTGATGATATTATAATGATGAATATATGTCATTATACATTTGTCCAATCTCATAGAATAAGCATCAAGAGTGAACCCTGGTGTAAACTATGGACTTTGGGGGATAATGATGTGTCAGTGTATGTTCATCAGCTGTAACAAATGGACCACTCCGGTGGGGCATGGTGATAGTTGGGGAGGTGATGCGTGTGTAGGGCCAGAGGCATACATGAGAAATCTCTGTACCTTTTTCTCAATTTTATTGTGAACCTGAAAGTGCTCTAAAAAAAAAAATTCTCTCTCTCTTTTTTTAAGAAAATGTGATTTTCTGTACAATTACAGTGTGCATAGAGTAGTATCTTACCCATAGTGAGGATAGAAAATCCCAGTGGTTACTCTTTCCATGGTAATTTCTCATAAATGATCATCATTTTATGTATGTTAATACCTCACGTCTATGGACTTCTTTTTTATAAAATTTTTTTTTCAACGTTTATTTATTTTTGGGACAGAGAAAGACAGAGCACGAACGGGGGAGGGACAGAGAGAGAGGGAGACACAGAATCGGAAACAGGCTCCAGGCTCTGAGCCATCAGCCCAGAGCCTGATGCGGGGCTCGAACTCACGGATCGTGGGATCGTGAGATCATGACCTGGCTGAAGTCGGACGCTTAACCAACTGCGCCACCCATGCGCCCCTCACGTCTATGGACTTCTAAGGGGAATGGTGAAGATTAATTTCTTTGTAAAATGAAAAAGGTAATATGTAAGTGATCTGTCAATTATAACGCAGTAATGAATAAGAGAGAAGAGACTCCAGAAGGATTTTTTCTTACGTTTACTGCAATACTTTCGGAGGATATTTTTCCAGATTTTCTATACAGGAGGAATACCTAAAGGTGAATTTTAAACATAATCTGGATTGTACTTTACAGTTCTGTGGCACATTTTTAAATTTATTAATACATCAAAAATGTAATTCTGCGTAAATAAATATAGAGCTGTATAGTTGTCAATGCTTGGATAGTCTTCTATTGAGTTGATTATCATAATTTATGTAGCCAACCCCTTACTTTTGAGTGGTTGGATTGCTTTCAAATTTCACTATTATAAACTATATTGTGATAAGCGTTGTTTCTTTTAACACTTGTTTACTTAAATATTTCCTAAGAAAATTGTAGAAATGGTATGGCTTGGTCAGAGGTCCCTTGAAGTTGTCTCAAAAGTTCTTTGGAAATATCAAGAAATGCCTAAAAACCATTTTTTGGAAATAATCTAATGTGGTAATTTTGAATAATTTATGAAATCCTTTATGCATCCTTTGGATTTCCTATTTTATGTCTTACTAAGAAATAGTTCAGAGGCCATCTGTTTGGATTTTCCCCAGACACAAACTGCTCATGTGCAATCCACTTACTCAACTTCTTTCACATTTTTGACAGAAAAGCACAAAACTAATTTTTTAACTTAAAGCATGAATTCAATCTGTTCAGAATCCAGGTGTTTAGCTGTGCCAAGCACATGTATTATTTCATAGAGAATCTTTCATTTTCAGTCAAAAATTGGAGACATTAAACACATCCTGCCATTGGATCCCAATATCATTTGTGAAACCGGGTCCATTTTTCAGCAAGAATCCAATTTCAAGGTATGTTTGTGGAGCAAGACCCCTTCTCTTCCATACATCTGGCATCCTTCAAACACAAAGACTCTAAAAATTGAAAAAAGAAGAGGAAGAGAAGAGAAAAAGGAGGAGGAAGTTTCTACTGATCTAGGTAAAAGCAATGGCGGTCCCCAACTGTGTTCCAAAAGTTAACGTAACAAGCCTGTTAATTCGTTGAAACTTAATCGTTTGTTTAGTATAAATAGTAATGTTTCTTAGCTAGAAAACAAATCCACAATCCTGTTGAATCTGTACATTATGAACAATAGGAGTCACTACTGTTGCAGTACTGGTAATTAAATTAAAAAACAAAACAAAGCACGCTATATGTTGGTTTAATAGTTTCGTATTTCCTTTGAATATTGGTTCATGAAGAAAACCTTTGTTTCTGCTTTTGTTTTTGTTCTTACCTCATTGTGTTTCTGCAGGACTGCGGTCATTTTTTTGGGATCTGATAACCACCACTTCAGGCATTCTTATCACAGAACAACACAAACTTAGTTACAGGCCCCTGACCCAGACATGAAGTTTAGGACCTTGTGATTGTCATTTAAGGAGAGGAATGTCTTTAACCGCCCCTAGAGAAATCCCCTCAAAAAAAGACCAAGGAGAACGTGTGCGGTTAATATTGTACATTAAAGTGAAGCCAGATCTGCATCTCAGGTAATCCCTGTTAGACTTTCATGTTGTATTTCCAGCTGATTTGACAGCTGCTGGAGAAAAATAGTTTCCCTGGTCCTCATGATGTGTGGCAGCACCAGGGCCCATGGCCTGACATCCCTAGTTGATATATCATGAATTTCTTCTTTGACATACAAGTGCCTGGAAGGTAATAGAGGAACCCCATCACCAACAACCCCGACTCCTCCCAGCCACCTCCCATGGCCATCTGAAGCGCTCTTCCTCCATGCCTGTCCCTCACTCTGGCTCCTGCAGATTCTACTTCAAACTGGAATGTTCTGGCCTTGCTAATACCGTAAACCAACTCCTACCCTCTTCCCCTTATTTCATGCTACAGATCCTGCCCCCTCTTCTTTTCATTGTGCTTCAATGCCTGTCAATGGTTCAGGGGAGTGGAAAGGAGGAGAGGGAAAACTCTTTATGATAGGCTTGGCAATGTAGGAGAAAAGGATCCCCTACCATCGGTTGATACAGATCATAGAACTCCCTACACCAAGTCTGACCTTGGTTTTCTCTAGGTCTGTTTGTTGCAGTTGAGAAGTCCTAACGGCAGAGAAAGCTTGTTGTAAGTATTTATGATGTGTGCAGTAGATATTCACTGGATTGTCTGTTCAGCACCCTTTCTTGGGATTGGCATCCCTACCACCCTATGCCCATGGCCCACTGCCCACAGGTGCCTGCAAAGTCCTTCCCCTCACTGGATTCAGTTTATTGATCTTTATCCCTTCCGTGGGATTTTTGGAATTAAGACTGAAAGAGGTCAAACTACTTCCTGATTCATTGAGATGTCCTAGTTTTTTGTTGTCATTGAACCAAGTTCAAACTAGTGCTCTGATGTTGACAGTCCAAAAAGCACTGATATGCACACATGTGGGCTTTCTTCTCTAAACAATCTTTGTATCATATCTTCCCTGCTTTTTGCTCTAGTAAGAGGACTGTGGTAACCAGGGAACCAGTCTTGATTCTCAGACCTAAGTGATTAAGGGAGATTATCAGGATAGAGACAGAACTAAATTCTCTTCTCTTGGATGATGCACATAATCGCCACTCCAACCTGTTCTTGATACATTCCCTCACTTGCATGAAGGACTATGCTACTGCTCTAAAGCTAGCTGAATTTCAGCCAGTAACTTTTTTTACTATGCCTTCTTAGCTAGGTTTCAGATGAGCAATCTCATAGGAACATGGATATCAGGCCAAGAGCCATTTTGAAAGGCAATTTCAAGTTCAAGGGAAATGGGAATATGGAGCCCTTCAAAGATATTGGCTCAATTATCTGGTTCAGGAACTAGATCAGTAGGGTATTCGTCTTGTGTGCCCGTTCTTGGTTGATCTGAAGGTGGGATGACTACGAAGGAGAGAGTGTTCAGGAAAATCGTGAGGCCAGCCAGGCAGCCAGTCCAAAACCTACCTATAATTGGCACAAGAGTATTCTTATTGTAATGAGAATACCTTGAATTAAAAATAACACACCTCCTCTTGCTTAGATGGCTTGTGCTTGGCAGAAAGCCTCCTGCTTGGTGACAGAAAAGAATAAAGTGCTGAACATCCAAGACTTAGACATGCCTTTTTTGCAATAAAACTCTTCCTAAATAATAATAGCACAGTCTACTCTCAGAGCATTGAATTTCCACCTTCTTTGTCTTCCTATCTTGTACCACTTGGAAATCTTCCCTCTTTCACAAACAAACTGAAACTAATTAACAGCTTTTTCTCTTTCTAATGATCTAAAGTATTGATAAGTTTGCACTCTGGTCCACATTTTGTAAATATGATCTAAGCTACTGCTTTTATGCTAGACTGCAGAATGGAAGGAAATATTCAGACTCTAATAGTGATAGTGTTGGCAAACATGGTGTAATTTCAGTGTGGCTTCACACCTGGGAAAGGATTCACTGGTGACAGTGCCACAGGGCTGCAACTGTCCAGATCAATGCCTTTAGTGCATGTACAAACCCAAAGAGTCATTACGTCATCCCACAATGGTGGCTCTTTTCCATGTTTGTACGTCCTACATTTTACAAATTGGACTAGCCTAGTTGAACCTCTTACAAATCATGCCGGAGTAACTCCCAGATCTGTGCTATGTGGCAGGTAATATGTATTTCAACCGGAAAGCCCTCTCTCTCCTTTAACAGGATGTGGATTCTTGCAAGGCAAAGGGCCGTTGGTCTCTCCCTTGGTACCACACTCACTTTGGGTGTCAGGAAGCTATTCCTCACTCCGTGCACCAGATATTGGCATTTATAATATTCTGAATCTGGTGACATGGAGTTAATATTGTCAGAGTAAAGTGTGCTTAAATGCTTCTTATATTGTTTATTGCAGGAAGGTTTCCGGGGGGATTTTTATTCAGCCTATTCCTAGGATTATATAGGGAAGCAGCTTGTTCTGGGGCTTCTAGGAATTTGTTCCTGAGTCGTTTACCAGATTCTTTCAGCCATGAAATGTGTCTAAGATCCTCATTTTCTTTTCAGAAATATTAATAGCATAATATTGCTATGTAATCTGTTTTGAAGGTTGATCAAAAGGCATGGTTTTCATCACTCGTTTTACACAGATGGTTTCCATTCATTTAACAATTAGCATGTATTAAGGGTGGACACATGAATCCAAAGATTAAGGGACAGTTCTGGCTGAGAGTCACTAACTGTAGAGTTAAACTTACAGAGATGAAGACCGATTGCTGCTACCTGATATAATTATTTACTGTTTTTCTTTTTTCCTCTCCCCTGTTTGAGGATGCATCCTAAACTTAATCCATCACTTGCTCTCCAGGGCCTCTTTCCTCTATGATTGGTACCACCCTACATGCAGGTGCCCCGTCACACAGAGCAAGGTTTCTTCCCCAATGCAACTCCACTCATAGTGCCAAACCCCAACAGGTACCAAGCTCTGTTTATTTGTCCTGTTAGCATCTCTCTGTGCCCTTCTCCCCATCCCCATTATTTGACATCACCATCAACCTTCCCCTAGTTTACTATATCCCTCTCCTGGTCTCTCTGCCTCTATTCCTGTCTACTTATTCTCATTCCTGCTACAGAGATACTTTAGAAAGGAGACATGATTGTACAACTCCTCTGCTTCAAACCCTTCATTGGCTCTCCATTGCACTTGGGATAAAATCCAGTGGCTTTGTATTCGCCACCTCTCCAGCCATTCTCTTTTCTCTGTCTATGTGGAATCACTTGGAGTGCCTTATGTGTCTCACTGTCTCCAATTTCTGGGCCTTCCAATGGGCCACTCTCTTTATCTGGAAGAACCTCCCTGCCCCTGTCCCCCTGCCCCATTTCAATCCTTGATTACTAAAGCCTCTGGCTTCAGAACTGTCACTCATTGTTATTGCCCTAAAAACAGTAGTAGAAACTGTCTATTAATAATCTTTTCTCCAGGAAATATGCCTTCTATTTCTAGTTTGTACTTGCAGCAAATTTCCTAGAATTTTAGGCAGCTCAAGCTGCCAGTCTGTCTATGCCTGGTTATCATGAAACTCTAACATCTTTTCAGACATAGGGTGGTGCTTCTATCCTAAGCAAGTGAATTAGGGACCTTTGTAAACTAGAGCTCTTTCAAGCCACTGGGCTAATATTCCATAAACATATGACGTTGACTCTGAGTTGAGTGAGTTTCTTTCAGTGTCTTGTATTGCCTATAACTTCTCCCACCCACCTTGATGCTGAAAACTACTTGATATTTTACTTGATTTCTTTCACCCAGTAAGTTACAAAATAATTTAGCTCTCAAAGCAACCTCGGGCTCTTGGAACCTTGGCGTAGTTCCCCTGAATCTTTGCAGACTGCTGTCCTGGCTCTATTTTCTGAGTTTACGGTACTAAGTCTGGAACATTCAAACCGTGAGCACTTATTGCTAGGCTGATAGGAAATTTTTTGTTTTCTTGTTTTCATGGCCCAAGCCTTTAGAGATATATTGGCCTATCATCATTAAATACGGAAGGCAAATCCTGTTTCTTAATGGGAGAATATAATCTTTCCAAGTGCTGAGCACAATTAATTTTCATCTTCCAAAGAGTTAAGAGCGTGCTTGAAAGTCTCGCTACTAGGTGGATTAATTCAGTGTATTTTAAAGATTTTTATTTTGGGTTTTGTTGTTTTGTTTTTTTATCTACTGTATCTCACAGTGAGAAACTCATTCTACATCATTATACATACATACATACATACATACATACATATAGACACATATGTATCTCAAGAGAAGAGAATATATGTACATACACTCAATTGGAACAAAATTTCTAAGAAATAATATTTATGCTTGGTATATGTGGTTCACACTGACATCATTGACATTTTTTTAAGTTTACTTATTTATTTTGAGAAAGAGAGTGTGTGTGTGTGAGCAGGGGAGGGGCAGAGAGAGATGAAGAGAGAAAATTCCAAGCAGGCTCCATTCTGTCGGCACAGAGCCCAATACAGGGTTCAAACTCACAAACCGTGAGATCATGACCTGAGCTGAAAAAGAGCCAGACGCTCATCCAACTGAGTCACCCAGGCACCCCTCATTGACATTTTTTTATTCTATCCTACCTACCCTATGCTATCCTATAATATTCTGTTCACTACCCATTAAGTTGATTTCATTATATGCAATTGAAAGCACTGCCTTCTAATTTTTGACAATAAGAAAATAACAAGGCAAGTAAAGTGGACTGGAGTAATGCTAGTTTTTTACTTTCTGGAACATTTCCCCATCCTTCTGTCCTTTGACCTTTAGGTGATCCTGGTAGGGCTCATTCACAGTGGCTTCTTCACATTTTTGGCCTTTGAGGTGAGCATGTGACTAAAGTTGGGTCAGTTGTAACACATTTCCCCCTGAACACGTAATCCTTCCATGTAAGGATGTTTAACCCCAGATGCGCTGATCAACCCTTCCCTGCTAGAATGAATGTGGAAGATGGCCTCTATCTGCTGGGGCTGCCAAGCTGAGAAGGAGGTGGGTGTAGACTTCGGCAGCCATCTTTATCTACTTTGTATGCAGAAAGACTGATTGAAGTTGAACCAAGCTCTGCTGAGGGATGGAGAGAGAGAGAGAGAAAGCACCCTGGAAGCAATGTGAGGGCCTGGCTCAAGCTGTGAAGAATTCTAAACTGATCTTGTATTTTCCAGGTATGGGAGACAATATTGTTTCTGTTTCTTTAAGCTGTTTTGAATTGACTTTTCTCACTTGCCAGGTGGAAGTGTCTTGATAGTATGGTTAAGAAGATGGGTACACCACATTTGTGGTGTGAATGCAAAGATCACATGGCTGCGTGCATATTGGAAATAGTTATAAAAGCTATCCTCTGCCCCCCTTCTACATCCATAGAGAAATGGGCTGTTTGGTGGCTTACGTGGTAGGATAATATATTTCAAGAATATTTTCGGTATTAACTCTTATGTCCTTCCCTCTACTGGTTCTTCCAGCCCTTGTCTTTCTCCCCAGTCAGTCAGCTTGGCATTCTTTATTTATTTCCTCAGAAAAGGGATGGTACCAGAGAAGTAGCAAGTCTGGGCTTTTCACGTTCAATTGCTTAGGCTTCAGGAGAACATGAAAGAGGGGTGATGAACAAGACAAAAAGCTTTCTAGCTATAAGACCAGAAAGGAATTCCCAGGCTGCGGCGAGTAACAGACGAAGGGGCCATAATATGGGAGAAAGTTGGGAGAGGCCCTAGGGAAAGCCACCCAGTTCTGTCCAGTGTCTGGTCCCACAAGCAGGGTCCAACACCAATACTTGGGGGACTTGCTGGCTCCATTCGGGTGAGGACTACATATTCCCTGTGCTGAGGAGCTTTGTTAGTCGTTCTTGAATGGAGGCTTCATGAGAGTGTCTCCTCCACAGCAGTTACTACATGGCCTGCTGAGTGTCAGGTAGGAAAATTGCCTTTCTGCGTCCCTATATACAGATTCCACTAATGCTGGGTAGATAACCCCCACCTGGAAATGCAAAAGCCCCCTGAAATGGAGTGTGGGCCTGGATATATTTGAGAAGAAAGGAAAACCCACTGCATGTGAACTTGGATGAAGCAATTTATTACCAGCCTGAAATCTCTCCAGAGCTATGTAGTAATAAAAAAAAAAAAAAAAAAAAAATCAACCTGACCCCGAAGCCTCCCACCCCCAGCACACACCATTCCCACCACCACCCGCCATCACACTTGAATATTTTATGTTGTGCTGAACAGGGATTCAGTCCATCGGTATTAAACCGTTTTACACATTTTTGTTGCAGGACTTCTCAGTGAATGTTAACGAATGTTAATTAAGCCCAGTGCCGGGTGCTGATCATATACAGATGAATAATGCAGAATTCCCTATCTTCATGTTACTCTCAGCGTGGGATAGAAGGTAAGGGCAGAAATGTGTAACTGATCCCACCGAAAGGGTTGACGGAAGGGGTTCTCCTGGGTGGCCTCCCAAGGCCACTTGCATTCTATCTGTCCATAACTTTTTTTTTTGGGGGGGGGGTCAAAAACTACCCTGAATTGTCACAATTTTCATTGCAGTGTAGCTGTAAACATTCCACCTGTAAAGTTCAATAAAGGAGTTTTCCTCTATTTCCCGAGGGGAGAAATTTGACGTTAATTACAGTTTAAAAGGCCCAGGGTAAATGATGCATGCAAGGGTCTCTTACAGAGCCCTTTCCCCGCCTTTACCGGTCAATTCGGACAGAAACGCGTGGGGCCAGACCCACGTGCCGCAAGCGCTTTCCATGGTGGGGCCGGGGGGGGGGGGGGGGGGGGGGGGGGAGGGTGTCTGGCTCCTAAATACAGCCTTGGCGGGATCGCCTCCTTCTGGACAGGTTGCACTCTCGCGCTCCTCATGAAATAGCCTGCCCTTCTATTCCTCCCCAGACTCCTTCAATAATTGACGCCAACCCAGGGCCCGGAGGCCCAGACGCTCACCCTGGGGCAGCTCTGGATCAAGAAGTCACTGAGCTCCCAGGTCTGAATCCTGATCTCTGCGCTCTGCCCCACACCTTTAACTGCTGCTTGAAAGACACTGCTGGAGTCCGTGGCTTTGTGGTGGGGGGTATTTCCTCCCTTGCTTCCTATCAGTGAGCCTAACTAAAGAGATACATTCCCAGCTCAGAGCCTCTTCCAGAGTGGAGGGTGTATCTGCAGGTTTCAAGGAATTACCAACCAGGCCACCCCCTGCCAGGATGGTCAAAATGGAGCCCAAAAGCTCTCCTGGAGGAGGAGGCTGAACCACCTCCCTCATCCACCAGAGGAGGAATGTTCCAGAAATGGAAGACCTGCGATTTTGAAAAGATGATAGGACATACCAAAGACCTACGCTTTAAGTAGAGCATTCTAATTGAGTGACTGCCGGACAGAATAAATTAATAACTGAACTGACCGCTGCTGAGGAACAGGCTAAGCATTTCCCTGAACAATAGTTTTTCTACATTCTTTTCATTCTGGAGGCTCAGAGAAGGTATTTCGATGGATCATAAACCTTTCATGAACCCATGCCCTGGATTTAGAGAAGCTGGAATCACTGCATGCCAACTTTTCATAATAAGTGCAGTTTACTGCCTCCTGGCTCCCAGCCCCAAAATGAACTTTTAAAGGAAAAGATTCTGAAATCAAGAACTACATGCACTAGGAACTACAGTCAAAGTTTAACATTTGCGCAATATATTAGTTAGATGTCACATTAGATGTGACATTTTCTTATTGATTGTCAAGGATTAGATAGTGAACTTAAGTGCCATTGTTGATTTATGTGTGCTTTAAAGCAATGCTATAATGGGTGCCTCTCTTTAAGATGCTAAAATTAACCCCATTCATGTTCTCCACATATATGACAGCAACTTCATCATATTGATATGTCCCAAGGTTGGCACTGGAGAGACAACATTTAGATGGGAAGGACCAACTGATCAGGCCTGGCTGCCTCCCTTGGTGGGGGCGGGGGGCATTTTTCCTCACATTAATGTACACATTGTTCTCAAGTTTTTCTTAGAATCCAGGCCAAAGGAAAAATGACTGGAGATGGGAAGGTTTTGCCTCTGGCCACTCATTAGGTCTCAGTTCTCCAATTTCTAATTTCCTGTCCTGGAATATACTTCCCAGTATGACTTACACCTAGGAAGTTTCCTCCTCTGGGGGAAAATATTGCTCAACTATAGGGGAGTGGGCTTACTCTATCCCCCTAAGATATCATATTAGCACACATAGTCCAACAGCAGGGTAAGAGATAGTGTGGGTGTGTTTTTTCTCTACATGATCACCCATAAGAAATAGAATCGTAATAAGGTAAATGAATGTATTCCATTCATATATAGATGCTTTTTAAATTTTCTCCACATCCTGGTGAATAAATCATGATCATGATTTACCCCCTACTCAAAATATTCCACAAACTCCCCTTTAATGACAAGATGAAGTCTAAACTCTTTAGCAGGGCATTCAGGACCCTTCAAGCAATAGAATGAAAAATAAAGGAACAAAGTTTAATAGCCCTGTAACATTTTAGTTGTGACCAATCCCCTTCTAGATTGAGGTCCTCCAGTGTGTGATTGAGTTACAGTCCCGTCTCTGCCATTTTCCATCCACGTGATTTGGGAGAAACCAGTCAATGTTTCTATATAAGGACTCTGAGTTTCAGACACCAGACACATTAACTAGTTTCTCCTAGGTTACCTGGATGGAAAATGGCAGAGATGGGCTTGGGACCAAGTCTGTTTGGTTCCAGACTTGAGCTTCTATGAGTTCCTATAAGTCAACTCAATGACATTTGCAGTGACTGGGACATAGCAGATACTTAACATAGGCTAATTATCATAAGTTCCTCTCCCACATGGCATCCAGAGCTAAGCAACTGACAGTATCTCTGGTATCTCATGTGTCTTGAATTAATGATTAGGTTAATGACTTCCATTTTTCAAATAAGGAAATTGAAGCTCAGGGGGGTTAAATGGCCTGCACAGTTCTGGGGATAGAAGGTGGCAAAGCCAGGATTGTAACACAAGTCCTTTGATTCTTTTTTTTTTTTTTTTGTCTTTTTTTGAGACAGGGAGGAGGTAGGGAGGGACAGAGAGAGAGAGAGGGAGAGAGAAAATCCCAAGCAGGCTCCATTCTGACAGCACAGAGCCCAACACGAGGCTCGATCTCATGAACCTTGAGATCATGACCTGAGCCGAAATCAAGAATTGGCCATTGAACCGACGGAGTCACCAGGCACCCGAAGTCCTTTGATTCTCAGTCTAATGTTCTGTGCCAAGCCACTCACTAATCATATATTTAAAATTATTAGGGAGAGATATAATTGACAATAAAAGAACGAATATTTAAATTTCCTAAGAGAAGAGGGTTTTTCTTGGAGAAAAATTCATCCTACCCATCTCTTGGCAAGATTGTCAAAATAGCTATTGTTTAAAAGTAACCATTAGTGTTCTTTTAAAACAGATTTTTAAAAAGTAAAATCTATGCTTCTCTGTAGATGAATAAAAGCAGATTTCAGCAGGTCGGTTTGAAGGAGCTGGTAGCATATTTATGATAAATAGAAAGGAAATCTATTTTTATTGACTCAATCCTTAGGATATCAGAATGAAAGTATAAGTATATGCTTACATATTAATCTCCTAATCATTTTTCCTCTCCTCAATGCCTGAGTCATCCTGCTTGAAAACATGAGGAGAAATCAAGGATTTATGGTAGATTTCTTAGCCCTTGATATACATAAAATAGGGGAAAGGCACAAGCTAAAAAGTCCGATGTGGCCTTGAGTAAAACCAAATATATTTGTTAGGTTTTCTGTCCACTATTCTTTTCAGAAAAGTACTCCTCTAACATTGAAAGTGAATATAGCTAAGCTTTAAAAAAAAAAAAAAAAAAAAGGAAAAAAGGAAAAAGAAAAGAAAGAGGACTTTTCCCTCCCTTGTGTTGAAACACCCTATTAAAAGCTTGAGAATAGAATTTCCTTCCCTATCAATGGTTTCCTTTTCTATTAAGCGAATATTGATTTCCCCTCCCCCGCTTTTGATACCGGAGTCCAAATGCCTGTGGCCCTTTGGGTTTGCTTTCTTCTTTGTGCATTGATGACCAGTGAGCCCTGTTTGTAACTTGCCTGCTCCTTGGCAGCCGACAGGGGGTGCTCAGTGCATATTTGGATGAGGATCTGATTCAAAACAATCTTCAGTTTTATTTTTCTCTACTTTCAGAGCCAGAGTAAAGACTGTACTTCTTCTCACACACAAAGGTTTTGCAAACATGTTCAGAAGCAAAGGGAGGAAATGCATAGGTTAGCGAAGGGGGCCTTGGGGAGAGGCACTGTTTATACATGAGGCAGGACTGAGGTTTGGGGGACTTGGGTCCCTGAAGGATTTGGGTCATTGATCTATCAATTATACCTGAATTTTCTCAGCTCTAATGACTACGTTTATTGGATAATTTATCAACTTCTTATTTTGTGTACATAGAGAGTGAGGAGTGGAGAAAATACATTCTAATTTTGCTTTTTCCTTGTTACTCTGAGGCATATCAGTAAGCATTCAGTCTTGGCTTCTCCGGGAATAGAATGCAGAATGGGATCCTGCGTTTCCACCGACAGTTTCTCCCATGAATAAACTTCTTGGTGTTCAAACGGCAAATGAAAATAATAAAGACATTTTGGTATATAAAATTTGGCGGACAGCCATACATGATAAAATTAAGGAAAAACTGGAGAGGTGTTAGGATTTGAAGTAACTCTTACCTACTTAGATTCAGATTCAGCTTGAATTTATAAAATCCCTAAAAATAAAAGTGCATGTGACATATTCAAAGATTGTCTGATCGTAATGTTTAAAAGATCAAGCTTAAACTTGGAAGGGGATTAAAAAGAAGTTGCCGGAACACAAGACAAATGCTGACAGAAACAAGTTATTTTGAATCATTTGCCTCCAAAGACAGATGAAAAAGATCAGAAGTAAAAAGCTCTCATTAGAAGAAAATATAGCATGTGGCAAGCCGTATAAAATTTATCAGGCTATATCACCGAGAAATACCAAAAGTCACAGGTATATATTGAAATATCTTAAAAATAATTAATATCGCTTCCTTTTTAATCCAACTGGTAAATAAGGTTTCTTGTAGAATTATTAAAGCCTTTATTTTGATTTACACGGCAAAGACTTCAGAAAGACTAATGGTGTTGCTCCTTATTCAACAAAAACCACAAGGAAAAATGTGCATCATAGAAACAGACTTTGTTTTCTCTTTCTGGACCCCAAACAACTTCTAGCTAAAAGACATATTTTGATTAAGATAATATTTTTCCCTAATCAATATTTTTTACCTCTGGGTTATTACTTCCTTGAAGGCTTCTCTGCCTTTTTTTTTTTTCCCCTTTCTAAATTAGTCCATGTGGTTTATGAGAAATCATCAGCACTGCCATATGCTGCCGGTTACATTAAATCTTTCCCTCAGTATTTACTACTCAGTGGCAAGGCTTGTCTCTAGCCTTTACGGTTTGGTATCAAATCTTGAAATGTGTATTTTATACTTAATTGGAATGGGGATAGGAGCACAGGAGCAGAATTAACCACTAATGAAATAACACTCCTCTCGACTGACATTGACCAGTTTCCAACTTGGTTGGTAAAATGCCTGAACGTTGGTGTGAAACCACATCCATTGTGGCCCACGTGCTTTGTACGTGTGCCTAGAATTATGTACTGTTAGAAGCGTGTCAAATTGCCATCAAAGCATCTGAATGCTTACTCTGGATTAAAAAAAACATGTTTATGTACTTATTTTGAGACAGAGACATTGCAGGTGGGAGAGGGGCGGAGGGAGAGAGAGAGAATCCCAAGCAGGCTCTGTGCTGTCAGCGTGGAGCCTCGTGTGGGGCTCGATCCCATGACCGTGAGATCATGACCTGAGGTGAAATCAAGAATCAGATGCTTAACCCACTGAGCCACCCAGGCACCTCCCCTCTGGATTTTTGTACCTATCTCAACTGCAAGTGGGTGACAAACAGTTTGCAGACCAGCACTGGACAGAGTATGAGGAGGAAAGAGAGACTCGTGCCCCCTTTGATTTTGTCCGCCCCATCTACTCTCCAGCGTCCTGTTTCCCCAAACATCTCCACCCTCACCCTCACCCCCAACACCTATGTAACACACACGCAGACACACACATAGTGGCTGAAGGTCCAGTGTAATGAGAATCCTGACAACTGGTAAAATCTGGGGGGGCCTTAGACGGTCTGATCACAAATTCCCCTCCTCACTTTGCTCCTGTGGAGAAGGACCTTGCCTAAATAAATTTCCTTATCAAAGGACCAGGCCCAGTTCCTGCTAGTCTAGTTTCATTTCCCTGCCAGCACATGGAATGTTTCAAATCAGCCAGCCACACGTTCCCATGGGCGCCTTATCCTCTTCATACCACACAGACTGTGTCTCACAGTTCACTCTGTTCCTGAGCACAATCCCCATGGGGCCCAGCGTGGCACCTCTCTGGATTGTGTTCTCTCTGGATTGTGAGTACATGTAATTAATAAACCGCTGTCCGTCTCCTTTGTCCAGTGTTAGGGTCATGCGTTCAACCATACCCCAATGCCAGGGTTGGGGATCCCTCCCTCACCAATGGGCAAATAAGAGGCAGTTAAAACACCGACACATACACACACGTATGCACACACACACACAGAGCTCCTGAGAATACAAAGGTTTACACTAAGCCTGGTCCTCTTTGAGGGCAATGCTTGAGATTATATTCCTGTCCCTGTACTATTGCTCTAAATCACAGTTTGCTTTTTATTTTATTTTTTGAAAGTTTATTTATTTATTTTGAGAGAGAGAAAGAGAGAGAGAGAGAATAGGGGGAGGGGCAGAGAGTGAGGAGAAAGAGAAAATCCCAGGCAGGCTCCATGCTGTCAGCGTAGAGCCCGAAGTAGGGCTCGAGCTCATGACCTGTGAACCAAAATCAAGAGTCAGATGCTTTGGGGCACCTGGCTGGCTCAGTCAGTTAGCATCCAACGTCAGCTCAGGACATGATCTCACAGTTCGTGGGCTCAAGCCCCGCATTGGGCTCTGTGCTGACAGCTCCGAGCCCAGAGCCTGCTTCGGATTCTGTGTCTCCCTCTCTCTCTGACCCTCTCCTGCTCACACTCTTTTCTCTCTCAAAAATAAATAAACATGAAAAAAAAAAAAAGAGTCAGACGCTTAATCAACGGAGTCACCCAGGCACCCCATAGTTTGCTTTTTAAAATGAGCAGGGTGGAATTAGGAAGGGAAGGATGTCGATCTCCAAGCTTGGAATCAGAAGATCAAAGGTGAAAAGACATACCGTAAGCTTTCAAAGCAATATGCATTCTTCCCTACTCCTTCCTCAGCTCCACTGAGGAAGTGTGATACTGGACATGAATATTTATGTAAAATGTCCTATGTATATTTTTAAAAAGAGAGATCTTAAAATGGCGGCCAGCTAACAGCTACTGACTCACTCTGTCCCATTTTCCTCCGGAAGTATCCAGAAAAAGTAACACTGCAGCTGCACTGGGCTCGAGTAATGGCTGGCGCCCTGGAAGGACCAGAGGCCCTCGGTGGTTGAAATCAGTCAGGTTTGCCCTGCCTCTTCCATTTGCTCCACCCCCATTTGTCCTCCATATAGCCAACTAATTTTTTTTTTTTCAATTGTGGCAAAATACAGAGCACCTGGGTGGCTCAGTTGGTTAAGTGCCAACTTCGTCTCAGGTTATGATCTCACGGTTCATGAGTTCGAGCCCCTAGTCGGGCTCTGTGCTGACAGCTCAAAGCCTGGAGCCTGCTTCAGATTCTGTGTGTGTCTCTCTCTCTGCCCCTCCCCTGATCACACCCTGTTTCTCTCTCTGTCTCTCAAAAATACACAGTAAGAAAATTATTTAAAAAATTGTGGTAAAATACATGTAACAGAATGTACAATTTCACCATTCATAAGGGTAGAGGTCAGTAGTATTAGGTATGTTCCCATTGTTGTTCAGTCATCTGAAGAATTCTTTGCATCTTGCAAAACTGAGACTCAGTAGCCATTAAACAACAACTCCCCACTTCTCCCTTTCTTAGCTCCTGGCAACTGTCATTCTACTTTCCACTTCCATGACGTTGACTACTCTGGGTACCTCATACACATATACAAACACTCAGTATTTGCCTTTTTTGTGACTGGCTTATTTCACTTAGCATGATGTCCTCAAGATTCACCTATTTTGTTGCATGTGTCAGAATTTCCTTCCTTTTTAAGGCTGAACAATACTCCGTGTACAGACGTACCACATGTTGTTTATCCATTCGTTCATTGGTAGACACTTGGGTCACTTCCAGCTTGTGGCTGTTGTGAATAATGCTGCTACAAACAGGGGTGTACACATATCTCTTTGAGATCCTGCTTTCAGTTCTATTGGATATATGCCCAGGAGTAGAATTTCTGGGTCATATGATAATTCTATTTTTAAGTTTTTGAGGGAACTGCATACTGTTTTCCATTGCGGCTACACGATTTTACATTCTCACCAACAGTGTGTTTTCTTCAAATACTCATCAACACTTGTTATTTTCTGGGTTTTTTGGATAGAAGCCAGCCTGACGGGTCTGTGGTATCTCTTTGTGATTTTGATTGACATTTACCTAATGCTTCATGTGCTTATCGGCCATGTGTATATCTTCTTCGGAGAAATGTCTGTTTGAGCCCTCTGCCCACTTTTTTAATCAAGTTTTTTTTTTTTTTTTTTTTTAAAAACAACAGCAGTTGTTGAGTTATAGGAGTTCTTTGTATATTCTGGATATTAACCCCTTACCAGAAATATAATTTCCAAACATTTCCTTCCTCTGCTGATTTGGTCTCTTGATGCACAGAAGAGTTTAACATTGATGTAGTCCAATTTATCTCTTTCTTTTGTTTTGTTGCCTGTGTTTTTGGTGCCATATCCAAGAAATCATTGCCAAATCCAAAGTCATGAAGTTTTTTTCCCCACCATTTTTTCTAAGAGTTTTATAGTTTTAGTTACTTTTTTTTTAAAAAGTTTTTATCTATCTATCTATCTATCTCTCTATCTATCTATTTATTTAAGTAATCTCTACATCCAGTATGGGGCTGGAACTCACGACCCCCAGATCAAGAGTTACACGCTCCTCCAACTGAGCCAGCCAGGCTCCCCTATAGTTTTAGTTGTTATATTTCGCTTTTTAATCCATTTTGAGTTATTTTTTTATAGTGTCAGGTAAGAATCTAACTTATTCCTTTGCACATGGATATCCAGTTTTCTAGACACTATTTATTGAAACATAGGTTTGTTTTTTAAAATATTTATATATATATGTATGTATGTATATCTCAGAGGAGATATGCTTCCTTGTGTGTATGCCGTAGAGGTACTAGCCTGGCAGAAAGATTGGAAGCAATGGAGGGGGTGCCTGGGTGGCTCAGTAAGTTGAGCATGCGACTTTGGCTCAGGTCATGATCTCGCCAGTTGTGAGTTCAAGCCACTATCCATTTTGCCTCATAGAATCATCCACTGTCCCTTTTGAGGCAAGCTGATAGAGATCTACAGGAACCCAGTAAGAGCAGGTAGCTCTATTTGAGCCACTTTCCAATTCTTGGTTGGCTGCAAAATTCAGCATGGCCAGCAGAAACATGGCTGTAGTTAAAGGCTGACCTGGCTCACCTCCTTCTTCTTTTTTAAGTTTATTTATTTTTTTGAGAGAGACAGAGACAGCACAAGTGAGGGAGGGGCAGAGAGACAGAGGGAAAGAGAGAGAATCCCAAGCAGACTCCGCATTGCCAGTGCAGAGCTCGATGTGGGGCTCAAACCCACGCAGCCGCGAGATCATGACCTGAGCTGAAACCAAGAGTTGTGCGCTTGCCCTACTGAGCCACACAGGTGCCCCTTGCTCACCCCCATCTTACTCTACTCTTGTGCAGGTATCTGTGAGCGTGATACCTTCCACACCTCCTTACCACATGGAGAGTCTTGTGCCTGTAAGTAGAAGTGACGTGAGTGTGTTTAATTGCCAGTGTGAGCCCACCATGGAGGCCACCAAGGAGAAGGCCTTGCGTTGAGAGGAAACTACAGCAAGACTAAGACAGCTTGGATCTGCTTCATGGAGAGGACAGTTGTCCTCTGCAGTAGACAGGAGACATGGATGAGTAAGAAATGGACTCGTGTTGTATCAAGGCTCTGGGATTTGGTATTGTTTGTTTCTGCAACACACCTTGGCCTTCATTGGCTAAATCTCTAGCTTTCCTCCTTTACTGTTGACCTTGGTGGTAGCAATGTGGGGTTATGGAGGGCCGGAGGGGTCGGGGTGGGGGGAGTCCTAGCTTCCTCATTCTAAGTAACTGTCGAGGCAGTTCAGACCAACTAGCGTGAACACACTGGTCGGGGTAGGATTTCTGTGGGGTTGCCATTGGAATGAACAAATGCGGTCTGGTCTTCAGACATGCCTCTGGGTTCCCGCTCTGTCCATAGGTAGAGAGAAGGACCGTGAATAATTCAGTCAGACTCCGGTTGGCCTCCATTTTTTATTCTTCTAATGCTGAATTTGAGAAAAAAGTGGATTAACGTCTGCAGGGTCTGAGGGAAAAAAGATGTGACTCTAGAATTACACAACCACCCATGTTTCCTTTGTACTAGCAACAGGAATACATAAGTAAATAAATAACAAAATATAATTCTCTGGTCAGAACAACACAAAGAAATAAAACCATAAATTCAGCATGGATTAAAATAAGCCTTAGCAAATGTTACATATTAAAAATTGGAAAATGTTATGTAACAGAAAATTTCTACAAAATGTGTGATTTTTCTTGGGGAAAAACAAATCTGGAAATTATCACAAATGGAAACTATGAGGAAGTAAATGCTTGAATAGAGAAAAAAATAAACTATTGAAAATAATATCAAGGAGTCATATTTTAACATAAAAAAATTTTTTTTAAGTAGGTTCCACACCCAATGTGGGGCTTGAACTCACAACCCTGAGATCAAGAGTCACACGCTCCACCAACTGAGCCAGGCAGGTGCCCCTCAAAGAGTAATATTTTTTAACAGTTTCAGAACCACTCAGCTGTGCTGGAAAATTCATTGCATTATAAGCATTCCCACGCGTTAAAGTAAAATGTAAAAAACCATGTAGTCATCTGTTATAAAGTTATCTTGTTTCAGACACTGAAGCCCGATCAAAGTAGCATGAATATACAACGGCCTGATTTTAATTATTCATAAATTGCCTAACTCATAAATAAAATTCTGTTTTCTCATCTAAACACGGGGATAATAATACTGCCTACATTACAGTCATAAACATCACATGAGGTAACATGTTTGGCATTCAGCAGTTAATGCACTTAGCAAGTGCTTGATAGCTGTATTTATTGTTTGCTAGCTATATTTATTGTTTGGTAGCTGTATTTATTGTTGTGGCATTTTCCAAATGGAAAAGGCTTTAGTGAATCTTTTCCCATTCTTGTAGTTTTAAAGATATTGATTTCACCCAAATTAATTTAGGTTTGTGACAATCAAAATACAAAGGAAAGTCTCCAAAGAACCTGAAAAACATTTCTAGTTATTCTCGAGGAATAACATGGCATTAAGAGCAAATAGAATTTTGAATAGAGAAGCATAACTGGAGTGTTTGTCTTAACAAACATTATAACATACAACAAAGCTACAATTACTAAAACTGTTTAGATAACAGATTAGCAGAATAGAAGGAAGCGTCTAAAATAAATTCTACATATTATACGATGAAAAAAAATCACCACAGGTACACGATAAAAGATGAAATATCCAATAAATGGTGTCCAGGGTGTTAGCTATTTAAAAAAACAATAATAATGTAGGCTTTACCTCACATCTAATACACCTAAATTGAAATGAAGGTAAGTAAAACATTTAAAATTTTAAAAATGAAAGAAAAGACCATAGACGTGAATACATGTAGTAAATCTTAGAATGGAGAAAGACTTCCTACAAATGCAATGAAACAAATTAAAAAAGAAATGATAGATATGATAAAAAATTGCGTGCCACCAAAACATTTTAAAAGGAAACAAACAAACCTTTCAGAAAACATTAGATGTTAATGATCACATATAAATTAGTAAGAAACTGTTCCAGAAAAAAAAGGGGGAAAGACAATCCACAAGAGAGAAGTTGAAAATGCCAATGAGCACACGAAGAAATGAACATATTTTGTGTTTTAAAATGGAAGATTAAAATAAAAACGAAACACTCGTATTTTGCATGATGGATAGAAAGCAGATTTTTAAGAAAATGTTAACACTCAACACTGGAGAGAATCCAAGGAAACTCTTCGGAATGGCTGAGCATTAAACATTTCCCAGATTCTGCCCATGCTCGAAGGAGAGAAGCCCAGAGGCTGAACCACGTTTCAAGTGTGGGAGCAGGGGGCAGCTGGGTTTTTGCAGCAAGGTAGAAGGAAGCAGCCCAGAACAGTGTCAGCCCAGATGCCCCCCACAGCCTGTCAGGGGCCTCCAAACAGATGCCTAGCTCCTTGTTATAAAACTGATTTATTTATCTCAAACAGGAGTGAGTCGGTCAGTAAATTCCTTTCTTAGACTATAATTATATGAATCCCTGCCCATATGAAAAATGTGCAGTAGGACTTAAAAAAGGGATCACTCAAAAAAAAGGGGGGGGGATCATTCTTCTATCATGGAATGAGACCACAGGTAACTTTTGTTGTTGCTATCATACCCAAATACAGGCAATTCTCTTTGCGAAGTGTCTTGACAGCCCCAGATTTGATTAGATGCTAAAATAGTCTCTTTAATCACGGAAAGAAAATTAACGATTCTCCTTACAAAAATACACTAGACTAGAACATATACTCAGAGTTTTTAGAAAATGCTTGTGTATGACAATATCTGCATTTTATACCACCTGCTTGAAGAATAAAATGTAGTATCTTATATATTTTTTAAGTCAATTTTAATAAAAAGAGACGCCTGGGTGGCTCAGTCGGTTAAGTGTCTGACTTCGGCTCAGGTCACAATCTCACAGTTTGTGAGTTCGAGCCCGTTTCTGGCTCTGCACTGACAGCTCAGAGCCTGGAGGCTGCTTCAGATTCTGGGTCTCCCTCTCTCTCTCTGCCCCTCTCCCCTGCTCGTGTTCTGTCTCTGTCTCTCAAAAATAAACGTTAAAAAATTTTTTTAAACCAATTTTAAGATCAGTGGAACAATTTTGAATAGATAAAAGTCACAAGCTTTCTGGGCGCCTGGGTGGCTCAGTTGGTTAAGTGTCCGACTTCGGCTCAGGTCATGATCTCACGGTCCATGAGTTCAAGCCCTGCATCCGACTCTGCACTGACAGCTCAGAGCCTGGAGCCTGCTTCGGATTCTGTGTCTCCCTCACTCTCTGCCCCTTCCCCATTCTGTCTCACAAATAAATAAACATTTTTAAAAAATCACAAACTTTTCTGTTCAGAGACTAAAAAAGGCGTTAAAACAACACTGGAATGACAGAACTGCCAAGCCTCTAACTACCGAATCTCCTTTTTCCATGACGTTAGTGAGATTCCGGCCCACTTGCTTTGTATTTAAGATTTGACTTTGGCATCTTCCCGCCTCCTTGCCCGGGCCTGCGTGAGTATAACAACATGGACTATTTCGGATTTGCACAGCTCGAATTTGTCAGTGCTTTGTACGTCTATCAGAGCTCATTTGCACTGTCTTCACAGAAGTCTATCAGCACGGTTCGGTTTCAGTGCAGGTATTTTCAGATCAATTTCTTACACACCGGGCCAAGAGACTGGGTCCCTTCTACAGCCAGGACTGAGTCCTGAACAGAACTGGGAATTTCCATGAGGGATTTTCTGAGCACAGAGAGCCTTTTGGGAAACACGTATGGAATGTTACCTTTTTGTTTTTCTTCCATAATAATTTTCCAAAAGAATTCTCTTAACGCAGGGCTTGCACACTCAAATGTTCAAAGGGGCCAGCAGCTGCCCAAGAGTTGTTATGATTTTGTTAAATTACCATCTGTTTAGTGGAGCACAGCTGCTGAGTCACAGTTCAGCAACAGAGCACAAGAAAAATTGAAACAGAGAAGTTTATGACTCCCACGTCCTGGAGGAAGTAAACAGCACAATATGAGGGGCCACACGAGGAGGTCAAGGCAGAGGACTTGAGGCACAAGCCTTTACTAGAGTCTTTGAGTGGAGTGTTTGTGGTTCCCTGACTAACCAGATTGGTCGATTCAAACCCAAAGAGTGGGTTTTTGGTAAGCTCCACGGGGGCCATACCTAAGGGGCACCCAAGAGGAAGGAACCAGGAGGAGGGGAGACTGGATCGCAAAAGCCATGGGGAAGTTATATTGGGGACTTAGGATTGCTTGTGACCCTGCATGCTGCTGTCGAGGGCATGCACTTATGCAAGGGGCTAGTATTTAAGATCCCTGCAGACTGGGGCACCTGGATAGTTCAGTTGGTTAAGCGTCCAACTTCGGCTCAGGTCATGATCTCACAGCTCACAAGTTCAAGCCCCATGTTGGGCTCTGTGCTGACAGCTCTGAGTCTGGAGCCTGCTTCAGATTCTGTGTCTCCCTCTCTCTCTGCCCCTCTCCCACTTATGCTCTCTCTCTCTCAAAAATAAACATTAAAAAAAATATATTTCTGATTTTAAATCAACAAACTGGTAGTTCTGGTGCTTCCCTTAGTTTTTCAAACAATTTAGTTTTGCAAAAGTCTCTTGGGTGTGATCATTCCTGCGTACTGACACGTATCCAATTCAGGCATTCTATGAGAGACCCTGTCCTGTTCTAATCAACCTGTTTGATTTCACCTCTATGGCATGCATAGTCAAATTTCTAGATATGACAAAAAAGACAAAGTGAGCCAATATAATCCCTTCTTCTCCTCATTCTTGTGCCCTGAGTACCCTAGTGAGATTTACGGTGTACCCCTGCTATTCATTCCTTCAACCCTTATTAAGAAGGCATCACATGTCCAACTCTGTGCAATGGGCTGTGGGAGCAGATATTCACCCTGCCACAGAGCACCTGTGGCTACCGGAGGGTTTTGAACCCATTTGAGTCAGTTCGATCATGTGCAGCTATTAGGTTCTTTTCAGTAAATAGTAATAGCTGCTAATATCAATACTCTGGTAGTTAACGAATCTTCCAAAATCTGGTTTTAAAGGAAAGCAAGGTCTAAGGGCACCTGGGTGGCTCAGTCAGTTAAGCGTCTGACTTTGGCTCAGGTCATGATCTCGCAGTTCACGAGTTTGAGGCCCACGTTGGGCTCTGTGCTGACAGCTCGGAGCCTGGAGCCTGCTTTGGATTCTGTGTCCCGCTCCTCTCTCTGCCCCTCCCCTGCTCATGCTCTGTCTCTCAAAATAAATGAATAAACATTTAAAATGAAAGGAAGGAAGGAAGGAAGGAAGGAAGGAAGGAAGGTCCTAGGTCAAATTCTGCCACACATACAAACATTTATTAAATAAATAGTTTTAGTAAGCAGGCACATAAACCATCAAACGACTCATTCTGTGAGTTCCATAGAGACCTACCTCTCTGTACTTTAGGCGATCTACAAACACCTTGGAAGTCTCACTTGAGCAATTGTGGCCACAATCCAAAGATAGAATCTCCCCGATAATTGGCAGCAGACGACCATGAGCCTTCGAAATTGAGCCAGGAATCATATCCCAGGTGCCATCTTGAGGACCTGTTGGTTTGTGTACGATAAGGGCTTGCCTAAAGTAATTTACTCAATGCACAGATCTCAAATGCCACTTGTTTAACTAATTTAACCAATCCTAACATTTTTTGCACTGAGGATCAAGCCAGAAATTTCACCAACACAAACCCGTTTCAATATGCAACATGTAAATTAGCGAAGTGTCTAGCTTTGATGAAAGATAAAGATAGCTGTGTTCTCTGCATAGCTGTGGCCTTTCTGATTAAATGCTAGCTGAACCCCCCCACCCCCACCCCTTGAGTGTAAATTCCTGATTAGGATAAGTGACAGCCCCTAGTGTGTAGGTTAAAATTAATACACTCATCCCTTTACATCACGCTGTCTGCACTGAAGTATTTTTACGCAAATTATACACATTATAAAACAGGGTTTTAAGCTATATACAGTTTTAATACCATTTTAGTTTCTTCCGAATGGTATTAAAGCTCAGGAAGAATGGAGCTTGGGCCCCTTCTCTGGCAATGATTTGTATTAAATATACTCATTACTGGTAACTCTACTAGGAAAAGGAAAATGTTATTTTAAATTTATCTATCTCTCTATCTACCTATCTATCTATCTAAATATCTTATCTATATATCTATCTATCTGTCTATCTACCTATCTATCTTTCAGTTTAAGTTGGCCAACCTAGGAAAAAGGCAGGATTCCTCTTAGGGTAAAAACTTCCCTTTTGTAGAGTAAAATCACCTATTTGACACAAAACTGTAGGGCATAGCCCAGTAAGTTAAGATGGAGACCAATAAAGAACTGAATTTAGAAGTGATAAATGGATTCAGTAAAGTTGCAGCATACAAAAATCAACATACAGAAATCTGTCGCATTTCTAGACACTAATAGTGAAGCATCAGAAAGTGAAATTAAGAAAACATTTCCATTTATAATTGCATCAAAAACAATAAAATCTCTAGGAATGAATTTAGCCAAAGATGTGAAAGTCTTGTACTTTGAAAACTATAAAACACTGATGAAAGAAATTCAACATGAGGCAAAGAAATGGAAAGAGATTCCATGCTCGTAGGTTGGAAAAACAAATACTGTTAAAATGTCTATTCTACCCAGGTGCGTAAGTAGCTCAGTTGGTTAAGTGTCCAAATTTGTCTCAGGTCATGATCTCATGGATCTTGGGTTCAAGTCCCATGTCAGGCTCTGCACTGACAGCTCAGAGCCTGGGGCCTGCTTTGGATTCCTTGTCTCCCTCTCTCTCTGCCTCTCCCCTGCTTGTGCGCTCTCTCTCTCTCTCTCTCTCTCTCTCTCAAAAATAAATAAACATTAAAAAAATGTCCATACTACGCAAAGCAATCTGCAGATTAAATGCAATCCCTATCAAAATACCAACAGTAGAGGTCCTGGGTGGCTCAGTTGGTTGATTGTCTGACTTCACCTCAGGTCATGATCTCACAGTTTGTGGGTTCGAGCCCACATCAGGCTCTCTGCTCTCAGCACAGAGCCTGCTTCAGATCCTCTGTCCTCCTCTCTCTCTCTCTCTCTCTCTCTCTCTCTCTCTCTCTCTGCCATTTACCCACTCTCTCTCATTCTCTCTTTCTCTCAAAAGTAAGTAAACATTAAAAAAAAAAAAGAAAAAATACCGACAGCATTTTTCACAGAACTAGAACAAACAATTCTAAATTCGTATGGTATCACAAAGAACCTTGAATAGCCAAAACAATCTTGAAAAAGAAAAACAAAGCTAGAGGTATCACAATTCAGACTTGAAGTTATATTACAAAGTGGTAATAATTGAAACAGTACGGTACTGGCATAAAAATAGACACATAGATCAATACAATAGAATAGAAAACCCAGAAATAAACCCACAACTATATGGTCAATTAATCTTTGACAAAAGAGGAATGAATATACAATGGGAAAAAGACAGGCTTCAACAAATGGTGTTGGGAAAACTGGACAGCTTCCTGCAAAAGAATGAAACTGGAACACTTTCTTACACCATCCACAAAAATAAACCCAAAATGGATTAAAGATCTAAATGTGAGACCCAAAACCATAAAAATCCTGGAAGAGAGCATAGGAAGTAATTTTTCTGACATTGGCTGTAGCGACATTTTTCTAGATATGTCTCTTGAGACAAAGGAAATAAAATAAAAAAACAAACTGCTGGGACTGAATCAAAATAGAAAGCTTTTGCACAGTGAAGGAAACAATCAACAAAACAAAAAGGCAACCTACTGAATGAGAGAAGATGTTTGCAAATGACATATCCAATAAAGGATTAGTATCCAAAATATATAAAGAACTGATATGGGGCATCTGGGTAGCTTAGTCCATTGAACATCCGACTCTTGATTTTGACTCAGGTCATGATCCCAGGATCCTGGGATTGAGCCTCTCATTGGGCTCCACATTGAGCGTGGAGCCTGCTTAAGATTTTCTCTCTCCTCCTCCTCTGCTCCTCTCTCCCACTTGCATGAACGCTCTATCTCTCAAATAAAAAAAAAAGAACTGAGACAACTCAACATCTAAAAAACAAATAACTCAATTAAAAAAATGGGCAGAGACATGAACAGACATTTCTCTAAAGAAGACATCCCGATGGCAGACACATGAAAGATGCTCATCATCACTGATCATCAGGGAAATACAAATCAAAACTACAGTGATGTATCACCTCAATAAATGATGTCAGCCATCAATAAAATGTCTGCTATACAGAAGAGCTGTGGTTAGTGGTCTTTTGAGAGAATGATGGAGGCGAGGTGGGGTAGAGCAGGGACTAAGGGGGTTCAGAGAGAGGACAGCAGCCCAGGCATTGAACAATGAGTACTGATCTCTCTCTGAACTCAGCTGACCAATTGAGAATTCAGCAAGATTATACATTGGAGCTAGAGGTGACCAGGAACTTGGAAGGTCCTCTGGGAGTCCTCTAAAATCTTGGGGAAGGTTTGAACTTCCCACAATCCATGTAGCATAGGTTGGTGCCATGCTACATCAGATATAAACTAAAGAAGAGCCCCAGGGGGTTACAGACATCTAGATCTAGAAGCTGGAATAAAATAAAAGCAGATCTAAATCTAGAATGCATCCCTTATTGACTTTCCCCAAATGCAGGGAATTTTTAAGACATTTTTATTTATTTAACTGAGAAAATGAGTTGTTTTCTCACATTGGAATTTTTTAAGGCAATATTCTTTCTATGATCAAAAATATGTTCTTGTTCAAAATTTTTTGATGCCAGAATTCTTTGGCTTTTAAAGTAAAATCATATCATAAATCATAGCTGCTGTTCTTACATACTCTGCTCAGCACCACGGGTCTGGCATGCTACTAAGTGTTGAAGATGTACAGAGAAAAAGACAGTTGTTGCCATATTCAAATTTCTGCTAGCAGAAAAATAAATTTTAGGGGCATCTGGGTGGCTCAGTTGGTTGGGCATCCAACTCTTGATTTTGGCTCAGCTCACGATCCCACAGTTTGTGGATTCAAGCCTCTTATCAGGCTCTGATGTTAACAGCATGGAGCCTGCTTGGGATTCTCTCTCTCCTTCCCTCTCTCTCTCTCTGCCCCTCTCTCACTCAAGCGTTCTCTTTCTCCGTCTCTCAAAAATAAATAAACTTTAAAAAATTTTTTTAAAAAGAAAAATAAATTATATTGAATTTAATGAAATCAGCTTTTTTTAAAGTTTATTTATTTTTGAGAGAGAGAGAGAGAGCACAAGCATGGGAGGGGTAGAGAGAAAGAGGGAGAGAAAGAATGTGAAGCAGGCTCCATGATGACAGTGCAGGGCTCCACCCAGGGCTTGATCCCCCGACCCTGAGATCACAACCTAAGCCAATATCAAGAGTTGGACTCCTAGCTGATTGAGGCACCCAGGTGCCCCTGAAATCAGCTTACCCTTTATTCAATCTGAGCAGCCTTCCAAAACTTAACGTGATGACTTAACATGAGCATAAAATAGACATTCTTCTAAAGTGTTGCCCAGTGAGCGTCTCTGAGCTGTGGATATTCTGGGAAGGCTCAACTTTAGATTCTGATTCTGAGGAGGCCACATTTGCCTTTTAGACTAAAATTTCCTCATAAATAAACAGTCTGTCTGCAACTTCCACACTTCCCATCCAAGCTGTTGTGATACTTCTCGAGGCCACTGATCATTTCAGACTTTTCATTGATTGAATTTGTGTTTTAACATATGTAAAAAACATTAGGCTGTGTTTGTCTGTTTGGAAAATCTGATGGTTTTAATTTTATAGGTAGACTCGCAGTTAGTTCCTACATATTCAGCATCCAGACAACATTAAAATGGAGGCTTATTTTGGGGCACCTGGGTGGCTCAGTCGGTTAAGCGTCCGACTTCAACTCAGGTCACGATCTCGCGGTCGTGAGTTCGAGCCCCGTGTCGGGCTCTAGGCTGACAGCTCAGAGCCTGGAGCCTGCTTCTGATTCTGTGTCTCCCTCTCTCTTTGCCCCTCCCTCATTCATGCTCTGTCTCTGTCTGTCTCAAAAATAAATAAACGTTAAAAAAAATTTTTTTTTTTAAAAATGGAGGCTTATTTCGCTGAGATGTGAGTGATATAATTCAAAGAATGCCAGGGGAATTACTTTTTGTGGTGTTGGGGGGCACTGAGTTGGGTGTTAGTTGTGAAGCAGAGGAAGATTTAATATACTAAATCTGAGTATTTTAGAGTTGGGACCTTTAGAATGGAAATGGGCGCCTGGGTGGCTGAGTAGGTTGAATTTTCAACTCTTGATTTCATGGCAGTTCATGATACCAGGGTCATAGGATCAAGCTCTGTGTTGGGCTCACGCTGAGGGTGGAGCCTGCTTAAGATTCTCTCTGTGTCTCTCCCTCTCTCTCTCTCTCCTTCTGTCCCTCTCTCCCACTTGCGCTCTCTCTTAAAATAAATTTTAAAAAATTAAAAAAAAAAAGAAATGGGTAGACTTGGAATAATTGGAGAAAGGAAAAGTGTTTTCAGTTGGATATACGGATGGGGGTGTGGGCGCAGGGGACACAGGTGAAGAGGTCACAAAAATGTGAAGGAGATGATTCGTGTTCTGACCCATCACCTCCACTTCTGTGTCTAGACCAACTTTGATGCCCTCTTTCCGTTCCACACCAGCTGGCCATCCTGGAGGGGCACCACTGCTATAAATAATGGTCCAAGAATCAAGTTTCAAAAATCAAGTTTCACTACTACTTACCTGCAAGTCTTTGTGAAAATATTACCTCTTTCAGCCTCAGTTTCTTCATCAGTAAAATTAGTATAATATTGCCAAATGGAAGATTTTAGTCAGGATTAGTATATTTCATAGAATCTAAGATAAGATTGATTATAAGACATATTTTACGTACAACTAAAGAAAAGGAAAAAAAATAACACCAGTTGAGTTATAGCACCATAAATCTAAGGATGCACTCTGATTTTGGAAATGCTAAAATGTGAACATTTTATGTGGAAATGTGGAAATGTGGAAATGCTAAAATACAACAAATGCAATATTTAATATTGAGGCATCTTGAAAAATGTAAAGTACTATACAAATATTATTTATTATTGGTTTTATTTTATGATATATAATGACATGAACCTGATGGATACACAAAAATGATGAACTCTCATCAAGTTCTGGCACAAAGAAATGAGAACCTAGCCCTTGAAATCTGAGAAGGCAGAGACTTTATGAAATATGACATTGACAAAAATGAACTATTGGGACCTCATCAAAATAAAAAGCTTCTGCATAGCGAAGGAAACAATCAACAAAACAAAAAGGCAACCGACAGAATGGGAGAAGATATTTGCAAATGACATATCAGATAAAGGGTTAGTATCCAAAATCTATAAAGAACTTATCAAACTCAACACCCAAAAAACAAATAAGCCAGTGAAGAAATGGGCAAAAGACATGAATAGACACTTCTCCAAAGAAGACACCCGGATGGCCAACCGACACATGAAAAGATATTCCACATCACTCATCATCAGGGAAATACCAATCAAAACCACAGTGAGATACCACCTCACACCTGTCAGAATGGCTAACATTAACAACTCAGGCAACAACAGATGTTGACGAGGATGTGGAGAAAGAGGAACCCTTTTGCACTGCTGGTGGGAATGCAAGCTGATGCAGCCACTCTGCAAAACAGTATGCAGGTTCCTCAAAAAATTAAAAATAGAACTACCCTACAACCCAGCAACTGCACTACTAGGTATTTATCCTAGGGATACAGGTATGCTGTTTCAAAGGGACACATGCACCCCAATGCTTATAGCAGCACTATCAACAATAGCCAAAGTATGGAAAGAGCCCAAATGTCCATCGATGGATGAATGGATAAAGAAGATGTGGTATATATATATATATATATATATATATATATATATATATATAGGTGCATGGAACTAGAGGGTATTATGCTAAGCGAAATTAGTCACTCAGAGAAAGACAAATATCATGTGACTTCACTTATATGAGGACGTTAAGATACAAAACAGATGAACATAAAGGAAGGGAAGCAAAAATAATATAAAAACAGGGAGGGGGACAAAACATAAGAGACTCTTAAATATAGAGAACAAACGGACAGTTGCTGGAGGGGTTGTGGAGGTGGGATGGGTTAAATGGGTAAGGGCTTGAGGAATCTACTCTTGATATCATTGTTGCACCATGCGCTAACTACCTTGGATGTAAACTGTAAAAAATAAATTATAGAAAAAAGATAGGAAAAAAAAGAAATACTACATTGAGGTTTGCATCATAAAAGTGGAAACAGACTCAAAAGATAATCATATTCTTATGGAGCCATTGTGTGCCACAAGGTAAAATTATACATGTGTTAGAACATAAAAATCTGAAGTCTATTACGTATGAAATCGTGTCATTCTTTTGTAGCTGTCCCGGAGAGGAAATCTAAGAGGTCAGATTTTGAGCACCAGCTGCTGTTACCTTCACCTTCAAAGTTCATCTTGTGGGGTGGCTCAGTTGGTTAAGCATCTGACTTCAGCTCAGGTCATGATCTCACAGTTTGTGAGTTCGAGCCCCGTATCAGGTTCTGTACTGACAGCTCAGAGCCTGGAGCCTGCTTAGGATTCTGTGTCTCCCTGTCTCTCTGCCCTTCCCCCACTTGTGTGTGGGCGCACGCTCTCTCTCTCTCTCTCTCTCTCTCTCTCTCTCAAAAGTAAATAAATAAGCATTAAATTTTTTTTTTTTTAAAGTTCATCTTGCAATGGATGGTGAAATTAGTAAAGGAGTAATCTTTGGAGGGTGTTAGTAAAATTCTAAATGCTGTCCCAGACTGTTGACAGCTTCACCTAGGAAATATTCCACATCCTTTGTCTTGCTAAGGAAAGGGAAAACAAACTTAGGCAATGAAACTAGAAAATGTAAGTGGTAGGTAGCTTTAGGGCACGTGACCTAGCATAGCGACCATTAGCTATCATTTAAGGACTTTTCTTAGTCAAAGCGATGAGGAAAATAGTATAAATATATTTTTTAAAAGAGATATTTAGAGAACAGAATACTCACTGAACATTCCCCTAATTATCTGCATTTATGACTACAGATTTATTTATTGAGCACTGGAGAGAAACTGATTCCATTTCTAGAATATCCAAATCTAAATGATGTGTACTCTAATAGGGTACAAAAGAAGCATGGGACGAAGTGGTTTTTATTCATTTCTTTAAAAAAATTTTTTTTAAATGTTTTATTTATTTTTGACAGAGAGAGAGAGAGAGACAGAGCATGAACGGGGGAGGGTCAGAGACAGAGGGAGACACAGAATCCAAAGCAGGCTCCAGGCTCTGAGCCGTCAGCACAGAGCCTGATGCAGGGCTCGAACTCCCAGACCACGAGATCATGACCTGAGCCGAACTCAGACGCTCAACCGACTGAGCCACCCAGGCGCCCCTATTCATTTCTTAAAAATTTTTAAAACTGCAGTGTAGTTGACATATAATGTTACATTAATTTGAGGTGTACAACACAGTGATCCCACAACTCTGTGTTTTTTTCTGGGTTCACTACAAGTGAACTACCTTCTGTCACTATACAATGCTAATACAGTACCATTGAGCATATATTCCCCATGCCAGAACTTTCTTCCTCATGGCTTACTCATTCCATAACTGTAAGACTGTACATTCCACTCCCCTGCACCCATTTTACCTATACCCCCACTCCCCTCCTCTCTGATGACCCTCAGTTTGTTCTCTGTATTTATGGGTTTGTTTCTTGGTTTTCGTTTGGTTGTTTTGATTTTTGGATTCCACAAATAAGTGAAATCATATAGTATTTGTCTTTCTCTGTCTAACTTATATTACTAAGCATAATACCTTCTGGGTCCAACTGTGTTATTGAAATGGCAAAATCTCATTTTTTATGGGTGATTAATATTCCATTATATATATGTGTATATATATACATATATGTGCATATGTATATATAGTATACATATATATACAGTATGCATATATGTATATAGCATGTTTTTTATCCATTCACCTGTCAATGGCCACTTAGGTTGCTTCCATATCTTGGCTATTGTAAATAATACTGCAATAAACATAAGGACGCATATGTCTTTTCAAATCAGAATTTGTCATTTTCCTTGGGAAAATAACCAGTAGTAGAATTTTGGGGTTGTATGATATTTATTTTTTTTAATTTTTTGAGGAACCTCCATACTGTTTCCCACAGTGGTTACACCAATTTATATTCCCACCAACAGAGCACGAAGGTATCCTTTTCTCTGCGTACTCACCAACACTTGTTATTTCTTGTCCTTTTGATACTAGCCATTCTGACTGGTATGAGGTGATATCTCATTGTGGCTTTGATTTGCATTTCCCTGATGATGAGTGATGTTGGGCATCTTCTCATCTATCTGTCAGCCATCTATATGTCTTCTTTGGGGAAACGTCTATTTAGGTCCTCTGCCCATATTTTATTTGGATTATTTGTTTTTTTGGTGTTGAGTTGTGTAAGTTCCTTATAGATTTTGAATACTAACTCCTTATTAGATATGTCATTTGTAAATACCTTCTCCTATTCTGTAGGTTGCGTCTTTGTTTTACTGATGGTTTCCTTCACTGTGTAAAAGCTTTTTATTTTGGTGTAGTTCTAATTAGTTTATTTTGCTTTTGTTTCCCTTACCTCAGGAGACATATCTAGAAAAACATTGCTAAGGCCAATGTCCAAGAAATTACTGCTATATTTTTTTAAGGATTTTTATGCTCACCTTTAGGTCTTTAATCCACTTTGAATTTATTTCTGTATATGGCATAAGAAAGTGGCCCAGTTTCATTCTTTTGCATGTAGTTTTCCAGTTTTCCCAGCACTGTCGTTGAAGAGACTGTCATTTCCCCCATTGTATCTTCTTGCCTCCTTAAGTTGTAGATTAATTGACCATATAAATGTGGGTTTATTCTTGGGCTCTCTATCCTATTCCATTGATCCATGTGTCTATTTTTGTGCCAGTACCACACTGGTTTTTTTCTTAAATGTTTATTTATTTATTTTGAAAGAGAGAGAGAGAGAGAGAGAGAGAGTGCATGAGCACGTGTAGGAGAGGGACAGAGAGAGAGGTACAGAGACTCCTAAACAGGCTCTGTGCTGTCAGCACGGAGCCTGACATGGGGCTTTATCCCACAAACTGAGATCATGACCTGAGCTGAAATAAAAAATCAGATACTTAACTGAGCCAGCCAGGTGTCCCTACACTGTTTTTATTACTATAGTTTTGTAGTATAGCTTGCCATCCAAAATTGTGATTAAAAAATGGTTTTTAATTAGAAACTTTTATATATGTACCTTTCATATGTATCAGTCAGAACATTTCACTGGGACCTCACATCACCAAATAGCTGAAGCATGTTCTGAAAACTAGTCTCCACAAGACTGAGGAATTCTCTAGGTTATTCATTCTGATCCCGACTCACAACGTAAAATTTTTCTTTATAGTCTGGTCCATAATGAGGGACATAAAAAATGATCACTTTTCATGTCAGATCAAGACGCACAGCTTGGTCTCAAACTTCTCCTCGGTTAAGAGTATAGTTTGAAGGAAATTTAGAAAGCTCTTTTAAGATTAGATGTTTTGTCCAATTGTTGACAGGGTTCTAAGCAGGGTAAGAAGACGAGGGTAAAGAAAATGAAGGTGGGAGGCTTTACCTTTTGCTCTGTATTTTCTTCATTTGAATTTTTTTTCATTGAGAAACCACTGCTTATACAATTCATGTTTTCAAAAATTAATCTTTGATGAATTGGTATGGAAAACAATGAGGGAGAAGAGGTCTGTAAAATATGTGTTGACATAACAATCTTAGTTGTGTATGCACTTAATGACACACCTTCAAAATATGTAAAATAAAAACTGACAGAGCTCACAAATCCACAATTACAAATAGTGATTTTGACAATCCTCTCTTAATAGTGTAAGCAAACAAAAAAATCCGGAAAGATATAACAGATTTGAACAACACTATAACCAACGTAACCTAATTGTCAAAGAATGCTACAGTAACAATGGTAGGATGCTTATTATTTTTCACCACACCCAGAATGCTTATCAAGACATACTATATACTGGGCCATAAAACATATCTGAGCACATTAAAGAGTTGAAGTCATACAAGGTATATTCTTTAACCACAACTGGATTAAATTAGAACTGGAAAAAAAAGATATCTGGAAAAGTTTTCAAACAGTTGGAAATTAAACAACCCACTCCAAATAGCCCATGGGTCAAGGAATAAATAAAAGAGGTATTAGAAAATTTTCTATATGAATATGAAAACATAACATATCAAATTTTGTGAGATGTAGAAGCAGTTCTTAGAGAGAAAGTTTATATCTATAAATGCTGTATTAGGAAGAAAAGAAAGGTTAAAATCAATTATCTCAGCTGCCATTTTAAGAAGTTGAAGATCAAATTAACGCCAAAATAAACAGAAAAAGGGAATTAAAGATAACGACAGAAATTTCAATTAAGTGGAAAATGAATAAACACAAGAATCAGTAGAAACCAAAAATCTGTTCTTTGAAAGGATCAAAACCAGCTCAATTTCTAAATAGACTGATAAAGAATAAAGAAAAAGAGACAAGTGATCAGTATCAGGAATGAAAGAGGTGCATGACTACAGATCGTATAGACATTAAAAGTGTAATCAGGAGGGGTGCCTGGCTGGCTCGGTTAAGCGTCTGACTTTGGCTCAGGTCACTATCTCGCGGTTCATGGGTTCAAGCCCTGTGTCAGGCTCTGTGCTGACAGCTCAGAGCCTGGAGCCTGCTTCAGATTCTGTGTCTCCCTCTCTCCTCCCCCTGCTCATACTCTGTCTCTCTCTCTCTCAAAAATAAATAATAAAAAAGAAGAAGAAGAAGAAGAAGAAGAAGAAGAAGAAGAAGAAGAAGAAGAAAGACTTAGAAGAAGAGGAGATTAGGACCCAAACACACACAGGGGAAGGCCAGGCGCAGACAGACACAGGAGAAGGCAGCCAACTGCAAACTATGGAGAGGTGTCTTAGCAGAAATCAGTGCTGCTAACACCTTGACCTTGGACTGCTAGCCTCTGGAACTTGGAGAACATACACTTCTGTTGTCAAAATCATCCAGGGTGTGGGACTTCGTTATGGAAGCTGTAACAAACTCATGCAGGGACTGATATGTTGTGACTTACTTAAACATTTTTAAATTTTGATTACTTTCAGGGAGTTATGCCAATATTCAAGTATGTGTCAAACAAACCTTCAGGGTTTCTCATGGAGAGAAACTGCTGGCAGGTAGTCCAAAGTTGACTTTTTAATTCTTGAATTCTATATACCAAATGAAAATCTTTCTCTCTGCTGTTAAGAATGGCTGAGATTGATAAGAAAAATATGCATCTATGGCATTTAATTTCGCATGCCCTGGGCTATCTGTTGAAAGTGTATGTTATGAAGCATTCAGTAGTTAGAAAAGTTACAGGATCAGGTGTTCTATTGGGTAGCTAAGTTCAGTTGATATCTGTGGGCTGGTTTCAGTCTGCTGTATTGGTTTGCTGTCATATTTAAAAAGATATTCTAGATTACATTCATCTTTTGGAAGAGTTGGGCTGGGTGGTCTTTCAAATTTTGTTTCTTTCCAGTTTAGTATGAGATGATTCAGCTGTTTCTTTTTCTTTTTTTTTTTTTTACATTTTTTTTTTTTGAAATAAATAAAAGAGAGAGAGGGAGGAGCAGAAAGGGAGGGGAACAGAGGATCTCAAGTGGGTTCCATGCCCCACAGCAGTGAGCCCAATGCGGGACTCAAACTCTGGAACCAGGAGATCACGACCTCAGCCAAAGTTGGACGCTCAGGTCGACTGAGCCACCCAGGTGCCCCAATTCTGCTTCTTGTTAACCTGCTCTATATACCATGCTCGATATTAAGGCTACAGGATAGTTGAAGTTGCAAATTATTTTCTCGTGTAGGAAATACTAACGTCCAGATATTCATACATGGTTATAGATAAGTGCTATTTTCTATGTTTAGTGGTTGCAAAACTAAGTTTTCCTGACCTCCAATTCACTGCATTCGATGGTTAAAGTAGTTGCTCCCTCTGACGTGCTCTCAGCCTGCTGTTCAGGAAGACATAATTGTGCCTGTAGAGGAAGATGTGTTGGAAACACTCATAGCAGGATATACTTAAAGCAACTCAAGTTGAATAGAGCTACATTATTCAAACTGAAAACCTGATGAAAAATTTGTTGCAGCATTCCCTAACCAGTTAGAGGTCTCGTTTGGAGGGACATGATAATGATTTGCTATTTATCATGAAGTGTGCCTTTTATATATGTAATTGAATAAAATACATAGCAAGGGACGGTCTTGGATCAGAGTTTCGCAGAATAGGATCGGCTGCTGCAAACACAATGTTAATCATCAGCTCTGACGGGAACACAAGAAATAACAAAACATCAATGGTTGCATTTTGATACATGGTTTCCAGCTAGTTACTGAGCAAGCCTAGATACTCGGAGTTGAGTACAGGATCAAAGCCAATGTTAAGAGAAGGTATTTTAAAGCTCTCCATTGTTTTAATGAAAAAGCAGCACACTCCATCAAGAAGTTTCTGAACCCTAGCCAGAACTCTTCATCTAGAAGGGAATTTAAGTGTTGGGATACTGGAAAGCCAGTCATTAGCTGCCCATCACTCAGCCGACTGGTATTAGCAATAATGCCAACACTGATTACAGATTATAGAGAAAGGAAAGATTTGGGTTTTAAGAAACTCACTGAACGATTAACTTTTGTGAATGAATATGTAATTCCATACTCCTTTGCAATATCTAAATATGCAATAAAGGGCAAAATATATATTTTTTTCTTAAGTTCTAAATAATGTTTGTTTACTATTTCCTTCAAATAGCAACAATGAATCTACCGTCCACACTGAACATGCTAGCTAGATTTCACAGAGGCTGCAAATAGAATTCCTTTGATAGGATCAGAGTTTTAACTTAGTAAACATGTTTCCTTAATAATTCAGTATAGAAACAGACATGGCCCAGAAAGCATGTATTACCCAACAATGTATTTAAGTAATGTCATCACTAGAAAAAAAAAACAAAAAAACAAAAAAAAAGGACTGAATAAATTGTTGCAATAAATAAAAGTGACAAAAAAACTGATTAAAAAAAGAGAGGGATTTTAATTTCTCAAATTTTTCTACTGAACATTTAAGTTTGAAAATGCAGATGAAATTAATGTTAAGAAGATGCTTTTATTATGATCATTAATTTGCTAATGAAATGATTAATTTTCAAGTTAATTTTTAATTTTAATCACAGGAATATAGGTTCATAGTTAAAACGTTAAATAGTAACAAAAGTCTTATAATGGAAAACAGCCATCCCTTTCCAGCCTCTTCCCTGGAAGCAATAGGTTTCAAACTTAGTTTTCTCTTTTGCTATGTATAAAGTGGAGAATCCCTTTCTCTTCTCTTCCTTAAAGTAATTGCAAACCATCATTCCTGGTTTAGTCTATCATCAGGGTTTTATTATCATGACTGTATCAATTAGGGTCCATCAGAAAATTACCCAGTGGAGAGGCCCCCGGGTGGCTCAGTTGGTTAAGTGTCTGACTCTTGATTTTGGCTCAGGTTATGATTTCATGGTTCGTGAGTTTGAGCTCCATGTCGAGCTCTGCATTGACAGCGAGGAGTCTGCTTGGGATTCTCTCTCTCTCCTTCTCTCTCTGCCCTTCCCCTGCACGTGTGTGCTCTCTCTCTCTCTCACACTCTCACTCTCTCAAATAAATAAACATTGAAAAAGAAAAAGAAAAAGAAAAGAAAATACTGAGTGGGAATAACGATGCTTACAGCACAATGCTGTAAGCAGCAGCCATAGAATCTTCTCTTATTAAATGCTCTATTTCAAGTGAGTGATTTTTCAGATCACCAGGTTAATGGGTCAAAGTAGCACCTTACAATACAGATCTAATATCTAAAGATGCCCATCAATCAAGTACCTTGACCCTTCTTATGGGTAGGAGATGAAAGTTGCATAATTTGTTGTTTACATTGGAAGAAATATCCTGTTGTGTGCCCCACAACACTGAACCTTCAGAACCATCGGAATCAGAGTCTTGAAACTGACTCTTGAGATTTACTCACATCTGTCAGTATGCCGGTGATCATCAAGGTATCTAAGCTTCCTGATCCTTCCAGCTCCTTCCTTATCCATCCAGCAGGATGTCATAAAGATAGCGGACCAGTCTGATGTCTTGTCTTGCGGGAACAAACTTGGGTTTCTATAATAATACAAAGCATGCAATAGCACCGAATGACTGTGTAGGATGCATTTAGTGTGTTTTGTTTCCTCCTTTTATCTAAGTCCTCAGTTTTGGGGAGGAATTATCAAACCTCTTAAATCCACATTATGCTTATTTCTCATGTAATATATCTTTCAAGTAATTCTTTTTTATCATCTGTCTTACCTTTCACAATCAAGTTGCAAAACCAGTACCAATAGGGCTAACATTGTTCTTTAAGATCATATTAAAATCTCCTCCAACCCCTGTCTGTGGAAACTCCATGGTTTTGCCAAGATTTGTAAAAATTCAGAAGTTTGCCTTCATCCACATTACCTATGGCTCTGGGTCCTCTGTCTTTTGCTGAATTTTCAAAATTCATTTTACCTTACTGTCCCACTGTCTCCCAAACATACAACAGACCTTTTTCTCCTTAATTCTCCCATTCTTCGAAAATGCTCAGCCAGGAAGGAGTTTCAAGGAGTGGAACTGTAAAGACCATGGTGAGAAGGTTGGGGGTGGGGTTGGGTTCATTTCAGCTTTACATGGTGGATAACTGAAAACATAGGACTAACTGCATGATCCTCGGAAGCCACAGTTCTTTTCTTTTTCTGTTTTTAAAATTTTATTTATTTTTGAGAGATAGACAAAGCACACATGGGGGAGAGGCAGAGAGAGAGAGGGAGACACAGAATCCAAAGCAGGCTCCGGACTCTGAGCTGTCAGCACAGAGCTTGATGCAGGGCTCAAACTCACGAACCGTGAGATCATGACCTGAGCTGAAGTCGGACGCTTAACCGACTGAGCCACCCAGGCGCCCCTGACGCCTCAATTCTATCAACTCGGCTGCAGCTTCTCACCAACATGTGCAGTCCTTTTCCTCCCCTCTCTTCTCCTGGCCCCCATACCCGAATTCCCACTCAATGATAAATAATACTACTAGACGTCATCAAGCACTAACCATGTACCTGCTGCCTTATCTAGATTTTGCTCGAACAACCCTGTGAAGTGGGCATAATCATCCCCATTTTGCAACTGAGAAAACTGAGGTAGAGAAAGACTCAGCAAATTGCCCCCAACTATGTATTTTATAATTTAAACTATACAATCTATAATTATTTGCTACCGCACTACACTTGTGAAGACATTATCATAAATAAAAGTTTCTACTTTAGGAGGAAGTCTAGTGCAAGTTGTTAACATATGAGTATTTTACCCATCCTCCATGTGTACTTAGCCATGAGCCCATGTTTGACAGGTTTCATTGCTCTGTTTCTTCCTTTGGACCTTTTCGTGCCAATACTTGAATTCTCTACCTTGGTTACTTTCACTGAGCTATAAAATATTTATTTGGGTCTGTGTGTGTGTGTGTGTGTGTGTGTGTGTGTGTGTAAAACTTAATTTTTTTAAAGCAGTCCCAGGTTCACAGCAAAATTGAGAGGAACACACAGAGATTTCTTATATTTCTTTTGCCCCCACCATATATAGCCCCCCCCCCCCCCCCATTATCAATACCCTCCACCCAGAGTGGTACATTTGTTACAACTGATGAACCTACCTTAACACATTATAATCACCCAAAGTCCATAGTCTACCTTTGGGCTCACTCTTGGTGTTGTGCATTCTGTGGGATTAGACAAATGTATAATGACATGCATCCATCATCGTGTTATCATACAGAATATTTTCACTGCCCTAAGCATGCTCTGTGCTCTACCTATTCATCCCAATTTCCCATTCCCTGGCCTCTAGCAACCACTAATCATTTTGCTGTCTCCATAGTTTTGACTTTTCCAGGATGTCATATATTTGGAAGCATACAGTATGTAGCTTTTTTCACATTAGCTTCTTTCACTTAGTAATATGTGTTTAAGTCCCCTCCATGGATTGTTAGCTCTGATAGCTCCTTTTTTTTTTTTTTTTTGCAGGGAGATGGATAATGAACAATATTTTACTGTCTGGATAGACAAGTTTATCCATTCAAGTTTATCCATTACTGCAGGACATCTTGTTTGCTTCTAAGTTTTGGCCATTATGAGTCAACAGCTATGGAACTGTGCAGGACTTCGTGTGAACACAAGTTTTCATGTGCTTTGGGTAAATAGCAAGGAGAAAGATCACCAGATCATAAGGGAAGAGTATACTTGGTTTTGGAAGAACGCACCAAGCTGCCTTTCAAAGGAGCTGGTCCATTTGGCATTCCCACCAGCAATACAAGAGACTTCCTGTCCCCCCACCCCCCCCCCCCCACCCCCATCTGCACCAGCATTTGCTGATGGCAGTGTTCTGGAGTTTGGCCATTCTACTATGAGCATAGTGGTATGTCACTGTTGTTTTAATTTGCATTTCCCTAATTATAAACGATGTGGAACATCTTTTCATGTGCTTATTTGCCACCTGTATATCTTCTTTGGTGAAATGTCTGTTAAGATCTTCAACCCATTTTTTAATCTGGTTGTTTGTTTTTTTTCTTGGTGCTTTGGGTAATCTTTTGATCAAGAGGATGGTAATAAAACGCACCCTAAAATTTTCATACCCCTGAGACGATCTCTCTGTTGTCCCCACAGAAAAACAATACATTGGCTGAATGTGGAAATGCTGTGGACATTACCTTAACATGATCCCTTTGTTTTGGATGAAAGGTCTGATGACAATCTGAATTCAAAGCACTTTCAAATATCACAAAACTAGTTAACAAAGAGATGGAAAGCTGAGAGACAAATTAGATATGAAGAATTAATCCAGGAGTTGCAACTATCCGCCAGAAGAAAATAAGGCACAAATAGGAAAGAAAATATATTAGACTTATAGAAGAAAATTTTTATGTTTGAAAAAGACCCAAGATGGAGGATTAAGCACACTAACCACATGCCAAGAAACACTAACCATGGGAAGAGTAAAACCAACCAGCTTGGAGACTATTTTCTAGCCAACAGTGGGAAGATATTGAGAGACCACAAACTATTTTTATTTTGAATTACTTGATGTAGCTCCTTAGAGCGTGGTGGCAGACAGAAGAGTTGGAAAGAAAGGAAGCCCACAGCCAATTTTATAGCTACTGAGAATTATCTACTGAGCAAAGAAAATAATGCATTAAAGAAAAAGCTAAAATGCAGTGTATCAGATATTCCACATAGGAGATTCAGAATGAAAAGGGAGCACCATTTCTGGGCTACGGATGTTCATTGTCCTAACTCCCACCCCACAGACCCATGAGTACCCAAGTGGTTAAACAAAGAATCCAAACCATTAACACCCCAGCTCCCATGCTACTCATTTTTAAAGGGAAATATTTGGTCAGCATACAAGTATACACAAGTAAGAGTCCAGAGGAAGTCTTGGATATTCTTGGAAAAATCATGGCTATGGATGGCACTGGCCATATTCCAACATGAAGAAACCAAAGCCAATGAACCAGTCAGCATGGAACCCTTGTAATCATCTTGCAAAGATATGTAAGAAATAAATAAGAAGAATGTACTCTGCCAACCACAGATTAAGGTTGTACTTTTTTGAAGAACAAGAAAAGATCATTTTTATACAATAATAGTAACAAGAAAATTTCAGAGAACATGAATGTGGTGAAAGCATCAAAGAATATGTGACGGAATAAGAAATGGAAATGGAACCATTAGAGCTATAAAAAATTGAAGACAGAAATAAAATTCGTTGCATTTTTTGTGTCAAATATCTTTTGCAGTGAAAGAAATGTAACAGGATAAATAAAGCTAGCTCTGTTTCCTTTCTAATCCTTCCATCCCCAAACAATTACACTCTAATTGGGTATGTTTCCTTTATACATTTACTACAAATATATGTGACCATAAATAAGGAATAATATTATTTTATGCTTTTGGAATTCACACAACCATATCATATTATATAGATTACTACTATAACTTGTTTCTCTTTTTTAGGCAAGTACTACCTTTAAAAAGCTTTTTCATGTTGATCTATTCCAGTCAAATAATTGTCTAGCGTTTCATTGTATGAATAAACTTCAGCTTATCCATTCTCCTACTGATAGGATTATTAATCAGGGTTACTAACTACCTTTCACTAGTACAAATAGCTTTGGAATAAATATCCTTAAGCTCATACAGGTGCAGAATCTTCAAGCTCCTATAGATGAAGAACCTTCTCTGGCGTAGACTCCTAAAAGGGGCTCAGAACTATGTACAACTTGGATCCAACAAAGTATTGTCAATTTTTCTCCAAATCATATTCTCATAAGAATGCATACAGTTCTAATTTCCTCCCATCTTTGCCAAATACTTGACAATTTACAGCATGAAATGGCAACTCAGAGTGACTTTAATTTGCAGTCCCTGATTGCTATGTGGTTGAGTATCTTTTTATAAGTTTCATAGCCCATCATGAGTCCACTTATGTGAATTGAATTGCCTATTCATATAGTCCAAGATTGGGTTAATTGGCTTATTCTTTACGTATTATGGCTATCAATCCCTTAGGGGCTAAAGGCCTTGCAAATATTTTTTTTTGAAAGAATAACTTTTCCTTTAATGTATAAAATGGTTAATTTTGTTAGGAATTTAAAATTTTAAAATGCATCCATTTTGCCATTTAGGATTTGTGGTTTTGTGTCTAAAGACACTGTTTTTTCCCTGATGTAATGAAATGATCTCATGCATTTTTCTTCTAAGAGTTTAAACTTTTCTCTGTTCATATTTAGGTCTAAGAACTTCTTTGAAAACAAAATCATAGTGTTGAATTTTATCAAATACCATTTCTATACCTGATGAGATGTTCAAATGGGTTTTCTGCTAATCTGTTTATATAATTCAACACATTAATAGATTTTCCAATTTATTGGGAATGCAAACCTGCTTTGCATTTCACCAAAAATAACCCACTATGATATTTTATGATCACTAGTATTTTAATAGCATAAAAGAAGAGATAAGCCCCAAGTAATTTTTATTCCCAAATACCACCCAAAGTAAATGAGACATCTAGAGGGAGACTTTGAAGTAAAGAAGCTGTCCTTGCAAAAGTTATCTTGTAAACAAAATAAATAAGTGACTTCCAAATCAACTGTACAATACAATGCAAAATCACCTCATATTTCTCTAATGCATTGATGCATTTGGTTCCTAACATATTGTTAGAACTGTTACTTTGGCTAAGTGAGACTGACTTTACCTTTTTCCATTTGTTTGTTTATTTATTATATTTATTTGAATTCGAGTTACTTAACATACGCTGTAGTCTTGGCTTCAGGAGTAGATTCCAGTGATTCATCACTTACATATAACACCCAGTGCTCATCCCAACAAGTGCCCTCCTTAATGCCCATCACCCATCTAGCCTATCCCCCACCCACCTCCCCTCTATCAACCCTGTTTGTTCTCTGTTTGAGTCTCATGATTTGTTCCCCTCTCTGTTTTCATCTTATTTTTCCTTCCCCTCCCTTTTGTTCATCTGTTTTGATTCTTAAATTCCACATATGAGTGAAATCAGACAATATTTGTCTTTCTCTGACTGACTTATTTCGCTTAGCATAGTATACTCTAGTCCCAACCACGTAGTTGCAAATGGCAAGATTTCATTCTTTTTTATTTTGATTCTTTTGGTTTCATTCTTTTTGATCTTTGAGTAGTATTCCATTGTGTATCACATCTTCTTTATCCATTCATTAATTGATGGACATTTGGGGTTTTTCCATAATTTGGCTATTACTGATAACACTGCTATAAACATTGGGGTGCATGTGTTTGTTCAAATCAGCATTTTTGTATCCTGTGAATAAATACCTAGTAGTGCAATTGCTGGGTCATAGGTAGGGTAGTTCTATTTTTAATTTTTTGAGGAACCTCCATACTGTTTTCCAGAAGGGCTGCACCAGTTTGCATTCCCACCAGCAGTGCAAAAGAGATCCTCTTTCTCTGCATCCTCACCAACATCTGTTGTTGCCTGAGTTCTTAACATTAGCCATTCTGACAGGTGTGAGGTGGTATCTCATTGTGGTTTTGATTTGTATTTCCCTGATGATGAGTGATGTTGAGCATCGTTTCATGTGCCTGTTAGTCATCTTGATGTCTCCTTTGGGAAAGTGTCTATTCACGTCTCCTGCCCATTTCTTCACTGTATTGTTTCTTGGATATTGAGTTTGATAAGTTCTTTATACCCTTTATCTGATGTGTCATTTGCAAATATCTTCTACCATTCCTTTGGTCGCCTTTTGGTTTTGATTGTTTCCTGTGCTGTGCAGAAGAAGCTTTTTATCTTGATGAGATCCCAATAGTTCATTTTTGCTTTTGTTTCCCTCGCCTCCGGAGGCATTTCTAGTAAGAAGTTGTTGCAGCCTATTTTTTACTATAGGATTTTGATGGATTCCTGGTTTTCCTTACATCTAGCACTTTCATCCATTTTGAGTTTATTTTTGCATATGGTGTAAAAAAGTGGTCCAGGTTCATTATTCTGAATGTCGCCATCCAGTTTTCCCAGCACCATCTTCTGAAGAAACTGTCTTTTTTCTATTGGATATTCCTTCCAGCTTTGTCGAAGATTAGTTGATCATATAGTTTTGGGTCCATTTCTGGGTTCTCTATTCTATTCCATGGAGAGGTACCTGTCTGTTTTTGTGTCAGTACCATACTGTCTTGATGATTATAGCTTTGCAATACAGCTTGAAGTCCAGAATTGTGATGCCTCGAGTTTTGGTTTTCTTTTTCAGGATTGCTTTGACTATTCAGGGTCTTTTCTGGTTCCATACATATTTTCGGATTATTTGTTCTAGCTCTGTGAAGAATGCTGGTGTTATATTGATAGAGACTGCATTGAATGTGTAGATTGCTTTGTGTAGTATAGACATTTGAACAATATTTGTTCTTCCAATCGATGTGCATGGAATGTTTTTTCCATTTTTTTGTGTCTTCAACTTTTTTTCATAAGCCTTCTATAGTTTTCGGCATACAGATATTTTACCTCTTTGATTAGGTTTATTCCTAGGTATCTTATGGTTTTTGATGCAATTGTAAATGATTGATTCCCTAATAATCTTTTTCTGCTGCTTCATTCTTGGTGTATAGAAATGCAACCGATTTCTGAACAATGATTTGATATCCTTCGACTTTGCTGAATTCATGTATCAGTTCTCGCAGTTTTTTGGTGGAGTCTGTTGAGTTTTCCATGTAGAGTATCATGTCATCTGTGAAGAGTGAGAGTTGGCTTCTTCCTTGCCAATTTGTATGCCTTTAATTTTGTCTTGTTGTCTGACTGCTGAGGCTAGGACTTCCGGTACTATGTCGAACAACAGTGACGAGAGTGGACATCCATGTTGTTGTGTTCCTGACCTTAGGCAAAGCGGGGTAAAGGGTATATGGAAACCCTGTGATATTTTTGCAACTTTTTTGTGAGTCTGAAATTACTTTAGATACAAAGTGAGAAACAAAAGGCAAAACCCCAGCTATTGGATTTTTGTTGTTTCTCCCTAATGTCCATGCTTACCTTTATTATTTCCTTCCTTTTGCTTCTATTTGGTTTACTCTCTTTTTCCTTTTTGTTTTGTTTTGTTTTTTGCTTTTTTGTTTTTAACTTCTTTAGTTGGATTCTTAGCTTATGATTTTTAATTCCGTGTCACGTCCTGCAAATGTCTTTGTATTGGTTGTGTGTTTCTGCATAAAACATGATCCCCAAAGTTGGTAGTTTAAGACAACAAAAAACCAGAAGGGACTCTTAAATACAGAGAACAAACAGGGTTGCTGGAGGGAAGGTGGGTGGAGGGATGGGCTAAATGGGTGATGGGCATGAAGGAGGGTACTTGCTGGGATGAGCACCGGGTGTTATATGTAAGAGATGAATCACTGGGTTCTACTCCTGAAGCCAAGACTACACCATATGTTAAGTAACTTGAATTTAAATTTAAAAAAAAAAAACAAACACGACAAACACTTAGTAACTTCACAACTTCTGTGGGTCAGGAATCTGGGCTTAGTGTAGCTGGTTCCTCAAGCTTTGTGGTTCTCCAGAAGCTGTCATGAAGGTGCCAGCTGGGGCTGCAGCCAACTCAAGGCTTGAGTGGGGAAGGATCTACTTCCAAGCTCCCCCACACGATCATTAGCAGAGTTTAGTTCTTCATTTGCTGCACTGAAGGCCTCAATCCTTGCTGGCTCTTAGTTGGAGGTTGCCCCAACTCCTTGCCACATGGACCTCTCCATGTGGCAGCTTCAACAGTGAGCAAGGGAGAAGAGCCAGCAGCACAAGCAAGATAGAAGTAACCATCTCCTACACCCTGTTCTCAGTGACATCCTCTCATATTTTCTTCATTGAAAACAAGTCATTAGGTCCAGCTCACACTCAGCTGGAGGGGATTACACAAGGACCAAAACACCAGGCCATGGGAATTAAGAGGAACCATTTTAGAAGCTGCTTACCACAGTATTCAAGGCTATCCATTTTGCACTCAAATTACATTTCATACATTGGTATTATTGTGAATGATCTCACTGTTAAGTCTAAATATTTTATGGTTTCCAATATAATTTTATCTTTCACCCATAAATTGTTTTGTAAAAAACTATGTGTGTATATATATATATATATATATATATATACACACACACACACACACACACACACACATATATATATATATACCATCAAATGTTTTGCTTTATACTTACAGTGATATTCCTTTCATATTTTTTTCCTTTCTTGCCATTTCTGTTAAATGGATTATACTTTATTTATTTACTTGTATTTCTCTATTGGCTAAGAAGTCATAGTACAATTTATTAAAGGGATTGCCCATAAAAGTTTAACATGCATACCTGATATCTAGAGATGATCAATATTTATACCTTTCTTCTGAATAATAAAAGCTATTTCAATATTTTAACTCCAATTTCCATTCCTCCCATTTTATAAATGACTGTTATTTAGTAATCCATTTCCACCTTATTTTAATCTCTCATCCACCATTAATGATATTTTCCTCTTCCCCCACCTCGAGTCTTTCCTTATTTAGATCCATCCACACGTTTACCAGTTTTGTTTTAGTTTACATTGTTTTTTAAATTGTGGTTGTTGTTTGTTTTAGGGGCTTCTTGGGGGGTTTACCATTGTTTCCTGAATCCTTCCATCTGGGTTCAGTTTTCTTCTTCTTGAAGTTTACTTTTAGTAGGTTCTTTCGGGAATACTTCTCATATGTTGGAATTCTTTTGTTCCTTTTCTTTCTTTCTTCTTTCCTTCTCTCTCTTTCTCTCTTTCTTTCAAGTAGGCTTTACACCCAGCATGGAGCCCAATGCTGGGCTCAAACCCATGACCCTGAGATCAAGACCTGAGCTGAGATCAAAAGCCAGATGCTTAACTGACTGAGCCACCCAGGTGCCCCAATGCTCCTGTTTCTTAAGCACTCTTGTATAATTGTCATCTCTTGTATTGAGCTCACCCTCTTCATTGTCTGCACTTACATTCTGCTATTTAGCCTATCTATTGAGCTTTGAGGACAGTGAAATTTTTCATACTTAGAAGATCTTTCTGATTCTGTGACCCTTCTTCTTTTCCACTGGTTTTCTTCTTTCTTTAAGATGCAGTACCTTCTTTCATTTGTTTAATTATTACAATCTTACTCACTTCATCATTTTTTAATCTAAAGAGTGTGAGGTGTTTATTCTTCTGCTTGCTGTTTTTGATTCCACCCCCACCCCCTATGGATTGTTTTCCAATATATTTTTATTTTTTTATGTAGAAGTTCATGTTTAATGGGTTTTTTCTCCCCTGTGGGAATTCTATGTGGAAAAAAATGATGGCAGTATCCTCTAGAATAGTTTTGCCTTTGCTTCTTTTGGGTACCCTGAGTAAGTCACAAAGCCCTGGATAAATTTTCATTACAATATAATGTAAAGGAACATTATGGGGCAATAAAATCCAGGCCCCTCTTCATTACCAGATATAAAAGCTCAGTCCTTTTTTATTTGTTTGTTTATTTATTTACTTTTTGAGAGAGAGTGTGAGCGAGGGAGGGGCAGAGAGAGGGAGACACAGCATCTGAAGCAGGCTCCAGGCTCCAAGCTGTTAGCACAGAGACCAATTAGGGGTTCGAACTCATGAACCGTGAGATCATGACCTGAGCCAAAGTCAGACACTGAACTGACTGAGCCACCCAGGTGCTCCCAAAGCTCAGTCTTTTAGAACAAATGAGCAAAGGGGGGAAGAAAAGAGAGAGGAAAACCAAGAAACAGACTCTTAATTATAGAGAACAAATCGATGGTTATCAGAGGGGAGGGGGTTGGGGGGCTGGGTGAAATAGGGGATAGGGATTAAGGAGGAACATGTTGTGGAAGCACCCGGGTGCTGTATGGAAGTGTTGTATCACTATATTCTGAAACTAATATCACACTGTAGGTTAGCTAACTGGAATTTAAATAAAAACTCGAGAAACAAAAAGTTCATTCCTGGTGTTTTCGTGTCCACTTGAGTGCTCATTGTGTTGGTTTTCCACTTTCTTTTAATTTCAGTTTCTCTAACATTTCCCTTCCTTCTGATCGGACCAGCTCTGCCTCTAAAAATGTATTGCTATATGATATTGTAACATGTCATTGTGCTTTCTTTATACTGTGAAGTGGGCCCAACAGTCAGATCTGTCCAATGAAAGATCCACAAGTTTGCTGGGACTAGTGTGTTCCCCCCCCCCAGGGGAGACATTACATCCAAACGCAAACTGTCGCCTGGATGGACACCCCCAAGTTTACCAGGGACTCACACCTAAACACAGAGTATTTGGCACCAAAACAGTTTGTTTATCCTCAAATCCTACAAGACCACTCATACTTAAGTGAATAGTAACCATGACAACAGGAAGGGGGCTCTCTCATGGAACATGGCCCCATATCTTTCACCTGGGCCTCACCCATTCATAGAAAGGAAAAGGACCGCTAGATTTAAGTGATTATATAATACACGCTAAATATGTATTTCAGAGAAAGAAGGTTTAAATGATGCATAATTGGTAATAAATGGAACAAAAAATACTCAAAGATGGAATAAATGTAGACTTCCCACAAATGAAAGTCTGAAACGTTCATCAAAATGAACTTATCATGTTTCTGAAAAATAAATAAATAGATAAATAGAAAATGACCAAGAATAAGTTTCATTTTATGAACTATTTTTACTTATACTCTAGGATAAAATAAGCTCATAATTATGTTAATATTATTTTGAACCAAAATATTTATCATAAGAGCAAACAAGAGATAGAAATATAAAATAAGTCACAACAAATCTCTAATCTTAATTTTGAATTTGAAATATCAGGATGAACTGATGATTTTTCTCCCTTAAAATTTTCTTTTCTAGTCTTGATCTCTGAAACGATGTATAATCAGTGGTTCTAACTACCATTCTTCTCTAAACAGAACCTAGAGTGGGTGTAGGAAACATACAGGAATATTCTGGAACATGTTGGCACACACACACACAAAAAAAAGCTACCAAAGGCTAATGGATTATGTCAAAAGTACACACAGCCAGCTTAATGGGCTCCCGTGGCAAAAGATGTGACAATTTGAGCATCAATGAGAATGATGATTTCAATTGTTTAAAACACACTAAAAATATTAAATTCTATGAGTTATTAGTGATATTTAAAAAAGGATAAAAAAAGAAATAAAGGATAACTCATTGCACGATATCGGAGGTTACTAGGGCACAAAATCATTTTGAAAATTTGTAACAAAAGGAGAAGAGCATTTATCCTGCCTTTGCAAGATGAACTGTGTTTCAGAGGAAACTAGTATCTCCAGTGGATGAGGGCATGTGTTTGTCTGTACAAAAAATGCTAATAAGTGCAGAAGGAGTAACAGAATTAGACAAGTGACCATTTTACAACTTCTACAGAATAAGACTTCAGATAATGGTCATCAATAGGCTGTAAAAGTGCTAGATGAAGTGTTGATGGAAACTTTTACAATGAAGGAAACAGTGGCAGCACCTGAACGCTGAACCTAAGTATCTCTTAAAAGTGACACAACCAGGGGCACCTGGGGGTTCAGTCAGTTAAGCGTCTGACTTTGGCTCAGGTCACGATCTCACGGTTCATGAGTTCAAGCCCCGTGTTGGGCTCCACGTTGACAGTGTGGACCCCGCTTGGGATTCTCCCTCTCTTTACCCCTCCCCACCTTGTGCTTTCTCTCTCAAAATAAATATGAAAACAAGTGAGACAACCAGAGTTGAAGTGCCTTCTTTTTTTTTTTTTTTTTTTTTTTTCTTTAACGTTTATTTATTTTTGAGACAGAGAGAGACAGAGCATGTACAGGGGAGGGTCAGAGAGAGAGGGAGACACAGAATCCGAAACAGGCTCCAGGCTCTGAGCTGTCAGCACAGAGCCCGACGCGGGGCTTGAACTCACGGACCGCGAGATCATGACCTGAGCTGAAGTCGGACGCTTAACCGACCGAGCCACCCAGGCGCCCCTGAAGTGCCTTCTAATAAGATGCAATGTGAAACTATAGCACCATCCATGATGAAATTTAAACCTGAATATAAGTAACCTCCAGATCCAACTCCCAGGCTATAGGAAATAAAGGAGAAACAAGTCAATTACAACAGAGAGAATGTTTTATGACAACAATTTTATGAGAAACTTAGAGATGAGAAAATACAAATAATGAAACTTATTTGAATCTTAATTTAACCAAACAGTAAAAAGACATTTTTGGACAACGTCCAATTTTGAAAGTTAGAATATGGGCTAAATATTATAACATTGAATATTAGATGATGTTAAAATTATTAAATAATTAATAGTATTAACTAGGAATATACTTAATTTTTATGATGTAAGAAAATGTCTTATTTTTTAATTCACATAGAAATGTTTATGGGTAAAAGAACATGACATCTGGGATTTCCTTCAGAATAGTCTCCCCAAGAAATCAGAGAGGTTTGGTTATAACCAAAACCAGTTTGGTTATATGGATGGTTGTTGAGGCTGGATGGTAGTTATAGAGGATTCTCATAGTCTCTTGTGTATTCTGGAATGTTTCCTAATAAAAGTAAAAAAAGAGAATGATTTGTCTTTTAGCAAAGCACCAAATTTGAAGAATAAAAACTAAGAGTTTTCGAGTGGTTTTGCATATAAAGCTGGTCACCTACAATTTTTTTCCTCTGATACATTAAACAGCAGGAAATCATGGAGAAAGTCTATAAGGCTGCAGAAAACTTAATGTAACCCGAGAAGACTTTACCCAACCAGGAATTTATTTACAATTAGGGCAACAGAGAAAAAGCTTTTAAATGTGCACCAATTCAGGATTGTTAATAGCCTCGAAATCCTATTTGGAAAAATAATCCAGTCTACTTAAAGATTAATCAAAGTCAGGAATCTATGAGTGGGGAGTCTGTATTATGGAAGAACGGACAAGCATTAAGTCCAGTTTTAAATCATGAGATTATTCTAAAAATTATGCCAATTATTTTTATAAAACATGATGCAGTTTTGAAAATTACTGATAGAATAGCCCAATATTCTTTAATATCCCCTTTTCTATTTTCCTTTATAGTGTTTACAATAATTACTAATTTAGACATTTATTTATAAGTTTATTTCATTCAGGTCTGATTCCAATCATGAGTCTATAAACTGCTGGGGCAGGGACCACTTTTAAAAATGTGTATAATTTTCATCATAGTGGGCACCCAGCATCTAACGTAGCCTCCCACATAACAGGAATTTAGGAATTTTTTGAACAGATAATTACATAATAATTTGCAATTATTCATTAAGCCAAAATCCCCAAAGAGGACACTAATATGTTAGAATTGGGGAAGTTTTATTTATGTATGTATTTATTTATTTAAAAATTTTTATTTGATTTGACTTGATTATAGAGAGAGAGAGAGAGCACATGAGTTGGGGAGATGGGCAGAGGGAGAAAGAGAGAATCCCAAATAGGCTCCACACTGTGACAGCAGAGCCAAGCATGGGGCTCGATCTCATGAACCAGGAGATTGTGATTGAGCGAAACTCAAGAGTCAGCAGCTCAACTGACCAAGCCACCCAGGCACCCCTATTTTTAACCTTTTAAGATATCCAAACAGTTTTATAAAGAGGTTGTTCCGTTTTCTATTCCTGCCAGCAGTGTAGGGCTTTCCAATGCCTCCGATCATTGCCCTTATTTGGTATGACCAGCCTATTTAGTTTGAGCCATTCTAATTAGGAGTTCAGTGTTATCTCGTTGTGGCTTCAATTTGTGTTTCCCTAGTGAACGATGGACTTCTTTTCATGCATTTATTTGCTATCTGTAGATATTCTTTGGTGGAGTGTCTGTTCAAATCTTTTGCCCTCTTTAATTTTGAGTTTTATTAAGGTTTGAGAATTACTCATATATTCTGGATACATGTGCTTTATCAGATATGTGACTTGCCGATATTTTCTCCCATTCTGTTGTTTGTCTTTTCATTCCTTTTACAGTGTCTTTTGAAAAGTAGAATTTTTCATTTTGATGGAGTCTCATTTATCATTTTGACCTTTTTTTGAATTGTGGTTTTGGTATCCGATTAAGAAATCTTTGCCTAACCTGAGATCACAGAGGTTTTTCTCGTAGTTGTCCTAGGTGTTTTACGGCTTCAGGTTTAACCTTAGGTCTCTGATCTGCTTTGAGTTACATTTTGTATATTGTGTAAGGTATGGCTCAACATTCATTTATTTTTTATACAGGGCTATCCAGTTGTTCCAACACCGTTTGTTGAGATTATCCTATGAATTACTTTTGCATATTTATAAAAAATCAGTTGTCCATATATGTGTGAGTCTGTTTCTGAACTCTGTTCTGTTCCATTCATCTATTTGCCTGTATCGATGCCAGTATCACAGGGCACTCTTTGCTATAAGTCTTTGAATATATGTCTTAATGTCAGCTAGTGTTAGTCCTTCAACTTCTTTTTCAAAGTTGTTTTGGCTACTCCAGATACTTCGCCACTCACATGAGTTTTAGAAGCAGTTTGTCAATTGCCAAAAGGAAGTCCACTATGCTTTCGGTTATTACATTGAATCTTTAGATCACGTTTGAAAGAACTGATACCCTAACAATACTGAGCCTTCCGATTCACGAATATAAGAAATCTCATGTATGTAGGTCTTCTTTAACTTCTCTCAGCAGTGTTTTATAGTTTTCAGTGTACAGGTCGTTCACATCTTTTGCCAGATTTATCCCTAAAGAACTTCCTATTCTGATGCTATAGTTTCTTAATTTCAATTTCTGATTGCTTCTTGCTACTAATTAGACCTTTAATTAATTCTTGTATATTGATCTTGAACCTGGCATCCTTTCTAACCTCACTTATCAGTTGGGTAGTAGCTCTTTTGGGTAGATTTCATTAGCTTTTCTACCAGCAAGTTTTAAAAAGATAGTTTTAGTACAAAAGTAGGATAAGTGTGCTAATTTTCCTTCTGTTTCATGGAAATGGGAGGAGATAGGTCTAGAATCAACCATTCTGAGTGCTTTTTCTGTAAACAAAGCAGGGAAATGGGGGTGATATGAGAAAAAGATCCTGGGGGCAGGTGCTTTAAGAGATAATCTAGTATGCTCTTTATGCTAATGGGCGTAATCTGCTAGAGATAGGAATCTGACTAACACAGGAGACAGAAGAGACTGTAAAGACAAAATACTTGAGTAATTGAGAGGAAATGAGGCCTTGTGCACAAGTGACAGGGTTCTTATTCAGAAGCAAGGAATCAGCTGTCGATTCTTTCCTTCCAATAAGGACATGATTGTACTTATGAGCCATGAAATTTAGGCTTTTGAAGGAGGGAATAACATCAAGGATGACAAAGGTCATTGGTTTGGGTCCCAGTGGGGTTGAAGAAATGATGGAACTGAGGTAAATTCTATATACATGGAATTTGGCATGAGACTGGGATCAGTAGAATCGAGACCACGGAGGTGCGTAGATATTGGTGGGCTTTGGGTATGGCATGGAGCGGGTGGCTGAGATGGAGTGGGACGAGAACTCTGAGGATGAGCAGCTTGAGGGTGAAAGTACTGGAAGGGTCATCTACTGGTTAGTGTAGAATATGGATTAAAATAGATTAAAATGTACATTTTTGACTACTCAGGTTTGGTTGCTGCTTCTAGAAACAACTCAGAAAGACTGCCAATATGATGGGTATTTAATACAATTTATCATTTTGTTTTGCTGCCTTCAGAATAGTCTGTTCCTGGGGCACCTGTGTGGCTCAGTCGGTTAAGTGTCCGACTCTTGGTTTCAGCTCAAGTCATGATTTCACAGTTCGTGAGTTCAAGCCCCAGCTCAGGATCTGTGCCCACAGTGCAGAGCCTCCTTGGGATTCTCTCTCCCCTTCTCTCTGCCCCTCTCCCCACCTCTCTCTCTCTCAAAATAAATAAATAAACTTAAAAAAGAAAAAAAAGAATAGTCTGTTACTTTGAGTGTGACTTCTGTGTTTTAAGCCACATTCTCATCTTATTGCCAGATCACCTTTTGCCTGAGAAATGATGTTGACAGCATTCTTCTGGTAAATCCCACCATTGCTGGCTCCTTAGTGTCCCCACCAACAACATCTGTAAGTGTGAATTCACTCACTAATGTGATGTGTGAAACAAAGCAAGCACTTTGCAGTGTTCTCACAGTGCAAATGAGATGTGCTTCTCATTTCTGGTTGTATTTATGCCCTCAAAGTTCTCTATATACCACCATAAACACAACTACCAAGGTTCTTCCTATACCAAGGTGACCACCCATCTTTTTTATGTTGTTTTATGACTTATGAATGTTCTTTCTCATTTAGGCACCGTGTTTCCAAAAATCAACACTGTCACCTGACCTGCAAGTCACAGATGCACTACGCACTGTAGGAGGAAAAGGGAAGGAAAGTGGAAGAGGGGATTATGCTTTGTGAGAATGTCCTGTTATTCCAGGCACTGTGATAGGCATTTATGAACGTCTCTCTCTTTTTTAAAGATTTTATTGCTATTATTTTTTTAGTAATCTCTACACCTAACATGGGGCTCAAACTTATAACCCTGATATCAAGAGTCGCATGCTCTTCTGGGGGTGCCTGAGTGGCTCAGTCAGTCAAGCGGCCAACTCTTGGTTTTGGCTCAGGTCATGATCTCGTGGTTTGAGCGTTTGAGCCCCTCCTTGGGGCTCCGATGAGTGTGGAGCCTGTTTGGGATTCTCTCTCTCCTTCTCTCTCTCTCTGCCCCTCCCCAAACTCTCTCTCTCTCAAAATAAATGAATAAACATTAAAAAAAAAAAAAAAGTCGCATGCTCTTCTAACTGAACCCACCAGGCACCCTGAATGTTCTTTTCTAAAGCTCCATACAACCATCAGGTCAGCTGAGGTCAGCCTGTCCTTTGACATGTAGATAAAATTGATGCAAGCTTCCCTCATTATGCATCCTTCACGGATTCATAAAATAGCTGTGAATTCTCAGGGGTTGTTGTAGTAGACTTTTTTCTATTGCCCCTCTTTCCACCACATTAATTCTCCTTTTCCTACAACTGCTGATTGCTGTTTGTAGATTCACTCGTGTTCAGGGCTCCTGACTCAGTCTCCAGTGGAAGATCAATGCAGAGGGTCATACCGCCCAGGCTAAGCCATTCAGTGAGTTCTGCCCCCTTGACCACGGAAGTTGAGGGCTGGGTGTGTAACCTAGTCTGGTCTAATCAGAGAGAATCTCTGGGCTTTTGTGTGGATATCTGAAACAAAGGATCTCTCTCTGTTCCAGATGATATGGTTTGTGGTGTGGTGTAAGGGCTGGAGCTGTTGAGTCATTTGCTATCCCGAGGGAAGCCAGTTTGAGCCAAACCAATGCTCAGATTGAACTAGTCAAGAGACTCCAGGAGAGGTGCAGCTCCGTTGACACTATAAACCAAGATCAAGCCAGGCCTGAAGCCTCCCCACTTCTGTACTTCTTAGTCTTGTGAGCCAGCAAATTCCCTTTGCTGTTCAAGAAAGTCACAGCCTAGTTTTGCTTTTCTTGCATAATAACAGAGGAGTTTGCATTCTATCACTAATTCAGGCTCTGTCTGAATTCATTCCGGCTCATTTCCCATAGCTCTTGTGCCTGCTGGTTGCTATGGACTCATATGGAATCAAGCTCTTCCTTCTGAAAAAATATCTCTCACACAAGAGTTTGTGTGCATAGTAGATTTTGCTGCAGGTTTGGGATTCAGAGTACCTGCAACACAGGCGGAAACAAGAGTGGCAACAGCATATTCAAAAAACATTGAATGTTAACTATTCTTGTTTGTGAGAGTCTCTCTCTGATTTACCTCGTGGGATATGGTGGGGAATTTCTCCCCTACTCCCATGCTTTCAGGCTCCTTGACCTTCCTTTCTGTTCTTCCTGACTTATAATTTAATTTTATTTAGCTATGTCTTTGTTACCTTGTCTTCTTCTACCTTGCCCTTAGATATTGCTGGCTAAGCAGTTCATCAGATATTTTCCCGAAGAAATAAAATTCCCTCCCCCCAAAAGGATATTCCTTTTAGGACTTAGAATAGTGTGACTATATTATTATGCTATTATACACATTAGATTCTGTTTCATAGGTGTCATTTTTTTTCTAGTCTAGCACTTTGACTATAGTTTTACAATCAAATGGATGTTTAAGAACCATAGATTGTAGGGGCACCTGGGTGGCTCAGCTGGTTAAGTGTCTAACTTTGGCTCAGGTCATGATCTCATGATTTGTGGGTTTGAGCCCAGGTCAGTCTCTATGCTGACAGCTCAGAGCCTGGAGCCTGTGTCGGATTCTGTGTGTTCCTCTCTCTCTGTCCCTCCCCAGCTCATGCCTTCTCTCTCTCTCTCTCAAAAATAAATAAACATTAAGAAAAAAAGAATCATAGATTGTCTTTTTCAATGTTCTGCATGGATTTGTCTATTTGACTTAGGGATTTGGCATATACAAAATATTATAGCTGGAAAAGATATTAAAAATCCAACACTGGGGCACCTGTGTGGCTCAGTCAGTTAAGTGTCCGACTTTGGCTCAGGTCACGATCTCACGGATCATGAGTTCAAGCCCCGTGTCAGGCTCTGTGCGGACAGTGCACAGCCTGCTTAGGATTCTCTCTCTCTCCCTCTCTCATGCCCCTCCTCCACTTCCCCCCTTTCAAAATAAATAAATAAACTTAAAAAAAAGTCCCACACCTTTGTTGAGGCATGGTGTCATAGAGGCAGTAGTGGTAGAGACGACAGAGGAATCAGACAGCTTGGCTCCTTTGGGCTCTACTGTGAGGCAAGTGACGCTCACTAGGGACACATTTGAATTACTGCACGTAGGTTTGATACTGATCACACATTCGATTCCGTATAAAGACTCTAACTTAATGATTTGTACAGCACTCCCATCTAGGAGATATTGTATATCTCAGTTTATCCGCATATAAAATTATTGCTGGGGGTGGATTCATCTCTAAGAAACTTTGCATTTATAATAGTCAAAATAAAACACTGCAATCAGTGCCCGCATGTGTAACATCAAGATTTAAAAAAAAAAATCTGTTGGGGCCCCTGGGTGGCTCAGTTGGTTAAGCGTCCGACTTCAACTCAGGTCATGATCTCTCCGTCCATGAGTTCGAGCCCCGCATTGGGCTCTGTGCTGACAGCTCAGAGCCTGGAGCCTGTTTCAGATTCTGTGTCTCCCTCTCTCTGTGACCCTTCCCCATTCATGCTGTGTCTCTCTCTGTCTCAAAAATAAATAAACGTTAAAAAAATATTTTATAAAAAAAAAATCTGTCTTCTAGGGCTGATGTGAGGATGAAATGTGTTTATCTATATGTATATGCATACGTATGTGTATGTGTGTGGACACACACATATGAAGGGCTTAAGATAGTATGTGGCATGCAGTAAATACTCTAGTAGGTCTGTAATTCTCAAACTTTTTGGTCTTAGGATCTCATTACACTATTATAAAATTATTTATTTATGAATATTTATTTACTTATAAATGCATTTGTGTTGTGGGTTAAATTTATCAATATTTACTCTATTAGAAATTAAAACCAAGAAGGCTTTAAAAAATATTTATGAAGTCATTTACAGTAGTTACATAATAACATCATTTTTAAATGAAAAATACCCATATTTTCCCCCAAACCAAATGATTAGTAAGAGAAGGTGGACATTGTCTTACACTCGTGCAAATCTTGGTAATGTCTGGCTTACTAGAAGATACTTCTGCGTTCAATCTGCTACAAAATCACACGTCAGGAAGCTTTGGGAAGGTCTGTGGTACTCTCCTCAGAAATTGAGAGTGAAGGAAGGAAAATCTCACTTTAGGCTGAATTTGAACCATTTCTGGCCTCATGGGCCCCCTGAAGGGATCTCTGGACCCTCAGGGGTCCTCACACATAACTATACCTTGAGAACCACTCCTATATTTTCTGTTATTATTCTAATGATTACTGATGAGGAGGAGGAAAGAGGATGACAGAGAAAACCAGGATAGAAATGAATTTTCCAGCGTTAGAGCTGTGGGTTGTGAGCTTGTCTTAATGAACCTGGTCCCACGCAGACATTCATTTAGGAACGCTTGTCTTTGAAAGCGCGGAACACATTTAGGTCCAAGTGCTATCAACCTATTGATATGAGGGATCAAAGGACAGTGTTATTCAGCTTTTGCAGGCATGTGAAGCTACAGGCATGAAATAAAGAGGAAAAAGTCTCCCCAGCGTACTGTAAGGAGACAGGGTATGTGTGTGTGTCACCGTGGAGAATTTTCACGAGAACTTATGTGTTAGCATTTGGGCTCAGGCACCAAAACTGTGGATAGTACAGTGAAACCCAGGAGCATTTCAAAGCCTTTTTCCAAGGATGTTCAGGCAGAAAAAATATATTCTGGCAGAGCAAAATGCATAACCGTAACCAAAGCATTTCATGAAAGGGACAAATGGAAATCAAGGGACAATTGGCTACCGGTGCCAGCTTTTTCTGTTTTCATCCAGGATACAGTCTCCTGGAAGAAAAGATGGCGAAGGCTGAGGTGTAATAACGCATTAGTAATGTCCACAGGCCATCTTTGCCCACAGTCAACAGGCTCTTGGACTCTCAGCTGGTCACTTGAAAGGTAAAATCTTGTCACTGCCTCTCAGGGGAAAAACAGCCCTTCTGATTCATGTTGTAGACGAAAATCAAACAACACATCCTCACGGCCAACAGCGCCTGGCTCAGCATTGCCGAGCCACTCCCAAATCTGTAGTCCTAGGTCTCCACATGCTGGAGTGTCTCCCCTCCCTCTGTTCCCTTTTAAAAATAATCATTCTGCTTCGGGTCCTTATCCTGTACTCAATTTCTCTGGAAATATGAAAGTAACAACAACAGAAGTTCCCAGGGTACAGATTAGTTATAACTGCTCAGGAGCCTGTGGAAGTCAAATCTGTCTAATGTTGCTCAAGGAAACTGATGGCGGTTGAAAAGTCCATTCCAGAGAAATGATCTACAAAACTTGAAAGTAGAGGCAAAAATGTGGTATTGAGGGGGGCTGCAAAGAGAGAAAGCAGCAGATCATTCCAGAAACTGATGGCGCCCAGTGAAATTCTAGAAAAAAATGAACCTTGAAGAAAGAGGGCAGGAGGTATGTCAAACAGGAGCAAACTGAAGACTGTAGGAAGGGGGGCTGCCGAGAAGTCTTAACTGTATTCTACACCCCCTGTGCTGTCTCCTGTGCACCTGTTACCTGGTTCCTACATCAGCTTTGGAATCACACAGCAGCAGCATGGTGGGCATGCTCTAAAGAGCGCTCTGCCATGACTCCTGTTTTAGGAAGAAGGCTGGAGTCATGAGGACCCATAAGAAGAATGGGGGGTGAGAGATCCAGGGGTAAATATAAACAAATCAGCTGGAGGAAGGATAACATTAATCTTTTAAAGACCAGCAAGCAGAAGGATGAAAAGCCAAGAGTAGTAGGTGTGGGAAAATAAAATTGGAATGAAAGAACAAACAATACGCATGAGAAAGAATAGATGTCCACAGAGAGAAAGAACAGGAGTATAGACTTGAAGTGACTTCACATGTTGTGATAGCAGAAGCGGAAATGGAGTGAGTCTAATAGTCTTGGTGACTTTTGTTGGACCTTTTATTCTCTTGATTCTTGCATTCTAGTGGCACTCAGCGGCATGATCTCTTCTCACCCTAAACATTGCCAAGGATTTCTGGAATAACAGAGATGGTCAATTCCTCACTTTTGCTTGGTCCTCTGTGTAGCACTGATCTCTCAGTGTCTTTTGTGGTTTGATGAGTAAGAAACTAAGGGCATCTGGGGCGCCTGGGTGGCTCAGTCAGTTGCATGTCTGACTCTTGATTTTCGCTCAGGTCATGGTCTTATGGTTTGTGAGGTCAAGCCCCATGCTGGGGTCTGTGCTGGCGGCACGGACCCTGCTTGGGATTCTCTCTCTCCCTCTCTCTCCCTGCTCTCACTCTCTCTGTGTCTCAAAATAAATAAATTTAAAAAAAACATAAAAAAAATAAATTAAGGGTATCCTATCCTGAGAGGCTGGAGACTTGGTCTGATTTATGGTTGACCTATTCCTTCTTATCTTTTTTTAAAAATTTTTCTGAGTGTTTATTCATTTTTGAGAGAGATAGAGAGAGAGGGAGAGAGAGAGAGAGAGCACAGAGGAGAGGCAGAGAGAGAGGGAGACACAGAATCCAAAGCAGGCTCCAGACTCTGAGCTATCAGCACAGAGCCCCATGTGGGGCTCGAACCCACGAACCATGAGATCAAAGGTCTGAGCCGACGTCGGCTGCCTAACTGATTGAGCCACCCAGGCGCCCCCTGTTCCTTCTTATCTTCAGGATCATCAGCTGTTGAGAAAGAGCATGTATGTCTCATCTGTGAAGCAAGGAGAGAGCCTTGAAGGGTTGGGAAAAGCACCATTTTATGGAAATTTGGTGATGGAAAGGGCAAATATTTCACTTAATGAATTTTCCTTCCTAAATTCTACCACGGAAGTAGGAGTAAAAATTAGCAGAAATACTTCCTGCCCTTCTCCATTTGTTTCTCATTGCTCTGACCCTAAAAGTGGCTGCCACCCACAGTGATGGAGGAATAGGAGCTGTTGCTGATGCTATTATTCCCCTTGCCCTAAATAGAAGGCGCCCTTTGTTTCTATCATAGTCAGAATCCTTCTACCTATCTTCAAGGCAGCCTTCCTCAGTTCTCCAGAATTCCTCTTTCCTGCCCCTCTGGAGTCCTCCCATAAGGGAAAATAATTAAAATTTCCTGGGTAACCTAAAAGTAGAACTCAATTTATGGACGGTACCGTTGAGGAGTTATAAGATGAGACACTCAAGACACAGAGAAATTGCCAGTTTCCCGAGGCCACACCCAGTCAGAGGTAAGGAACAGAGTAGATCCTAACCCAAGCCTGTATATCATGGCACCTAAAAACGTAAGCGTCTTTGACCCGAGAAAATCCAACAATCCCCTCAGGTAAACCTTTTATGCATTTGGTTTGTTTTTTGAAAGCAATCTGTGCCGAATTTAATTCATTTATATGTGTCTGTTTCCCACTAGATTATGAACCTTTGAATGACAGGAAGTAGGTCTTATTCAAGTCTCTTATTACCCAGAACACCTATCAGGAGATCATACTCAACAATAAATATGTAAGTTGTTAGTTGGATAATTCAAAACTACCTTTGTGTTTTTATCTTTACATCCTTCTTGCCATTGCATGTTAGACCTAGAAACCAGACCTGTATGGGCAGGGGCTTAGGGTCCCAACAAAACTTTAATACCAGAAGAGATGCCATCTGAAGACTTTTTTTTCTTTTAAATTTTTAACGTTTATTTCTGAGGCAGAGAAAGAGACAGAGCATGAGCAGGGGAGGGGTAGAGAGAGAGGGAGACACAGAATCTGAAACAGGATCCAGGCTCTGAGCTGTCTGCACAGAGCCCGACGCGGGGCTGGAACTCACGGACCGCAAGATCATGACCTGAGCCAAAGTCGGACGCTTAACCGACTGAGCCATCCAGGTGCCCCTGAAGACTTTTCTTTATGAGGACTGGTTCCTAGGAGAATGGTTCTGGTCATCAATTTTACCTTGGTTTCCTGGTAGGAAGATTTTAATCAACTGGAAAACCCCAGAACCACCAACTGATTTCAAAGCAGTTGAATGCAAGGGTCAGGAACCTTGATTTTTCCCTCAGATGAACCTTCCCTGCTATGCTGTGGTCACAGGCAAGTTGTTTTATCTCTCAGACTCCTAGATTTTTCATCTCTGTTGGAGGGGGGGGGGGTAGGAAGGGAGACTCATCATTCTTACCCTGAGGACTGTAGTGAAAATAAATCTCAAATCAAAATTATGATCCCTGCTGCCCTTCCTCAACCTGATCTTCCTCCTCATCCCCTAGCTCAGTAAGCGGCATCACGAAATATTTTATTTTATGCAAATCAGAAAGATACCTCTCGTTTTCAAGTTCCACCACCAACTGGCCACCAGGTTCTGTGAATTATACCTTTTCCTTGAAACCATCCAGTCCCCGACACCACCACCTATAACCAAATGCGCCCACCAAATCTCCTTTCATTACTCCCCCTAACACTCTTACCTTTTCGCTGTTTGGCCAGAGACATCTTTCAGAATTTAAGTGCGAGACCACAGGCTTATTCTGCCGCGTCACTGGGCTCCTGGCTAAGGTAGAGAATCCTTCATACAACCTAAGAGACCGGTGCACTCTGGTCCTTGCCTCCCGCCCTGCTGTCTGTGCTCCACACAAGGCGCAGTGCTTTCTTTGAGCTCCTGCAATTAGCCATGCAACCTCCTCACCTTTTGCACATTTCTTTTGGGGAAGATACTTATCCCCATCGCCCCCTTTCCCCCTTTCACCTACATTTTCCAATTACAGTTTCTTTCGAGTCAATTGCTTAGGGAAGTTTTGTCAATTTCCCCTTGCTCACACACCCAAGACTAGGTCAATTCCTTTGACATAGGTTCTCATATTACTCTTTTGCTTTCCTCCGTAGCTCTCAGAATAGTTTAAAAATTTACATTTCTGGGATTATTCCACAAATCTCTGTCCAAACTACTACAATATGAGACCTCTGAGGAACTACGTCTGTATTGCTGTACCTCCAGTGCTTAATACAGTACCTGGCACGTGGCAGAGTCTCCGTAAGTATTTGTTGAATGCATCTGTACTTTATATATGGTAGCCATTATTCTGAAGTTTTTCTGACTCTCGGGTTTCTTCTGAAAAGCTCCACCTTCAGAGTCAGAGCAAGTTCAAATCATGGCCCTGTTCATCTTGAGCAGCTGTCTTTTGTTGTGTCTCACCTGTAAGATGGGAATAATTGTACCTGCCTTACTGAGTTGTTATGAGGATTTAGTGAGCTAATGTCATGTCAGGTGTCCGACACCGGGCCCTATCCGAGTTCACCAGTAAAATGACTGTAATTAATATAGGTCAGACGGTCACACAAACAACCCGAGGGTAGGCAAACAACTGTCTCTATGCCAACCTGGACCACTATAATTTGCAGGTGGAGCTTGGGGGGGGGGGGCGTCTTCAAACTCCTCCTGCAACGTGCACCCCCACCCCCTCTCCGGGGTGGCGCCCACGGGGCTTAGATCTCTGCGGGAGACAGCCTGCAGCCGACACCCTGGCGGCGCTACGGAGGGTGTGGGGCGGCCGTCCTGCCCCAGCCCCCGCCCGCGCCCCCGCCCCCGCCCCAGGCTGGGCTCCAGCGCGGGCGCAGGCGGCGGGCACGAGGCTCCCGGAGGGCGGCGCCGCCAGGCCGCGAGGGGTCGGGAGCGCGGCTCCGGCGGCTCGGCGCGCCCCTCCTCCCAACTTGCCCTGGTCCCGCGGGTCTCCGCGTCGCGGCCTAGGGTCCGCCCGCGCAGGGTCCAGGCAGGCCAGGCCAGCAGCGGTCGCGCCACCCCCACTCCGCCCCTGCTGCCCCCTCCCCGCGAGCCCGCAGCCTTCGGGCAAGTTTGGCACAGCCCTCGCCGCTTGCCACGCCGGCCGGGCCCGGGGGGTCCCGGCTCGGCTGTCCCTGCCTAGGCTCCCGGGCCCGCAGGGGCTGCGGAAAGCCCCGGGGAGGTCTGTGCCTCCAGCGGCCCGGACGGACGGGATGTATGCGGGCCAGCTGTGCATTTCAATCCTGCTAGGAGGACCTTTCCAGTCCTGCGGCCTCAGGGGGGCTACCCAGTTTCTGCACGGTTTCGTTTTGTTTGGGGATGCCGGTGTGTGTGTGTGTGTGTGTGTGTGTGTGTGTGTGTGTGTGTACATTGTGGGGCAGCTCTGAATGACAAGTCTGTAAGACTTGAGTCCTTCTTTCCTCCTAAAGCTGTCTTCAGAAATGTCGAACAGAAATGGTTCTTTTTACTTGAAGTTCCTCTTAATTTTCGAGTGATGACATAGCACAACGCTAGGGTCTACGTGACGGTACGTTTTCTGTATCAAACATTTCTCAACACCTCTCTAACGTAACGTTAGTTGCGAACCTTGAAAAAGTGCCCCCATTTTAATACCGCAAAGTTGTCCTGCAAAATTTTTTTTTTTGACAAGCCAGAAAGAGTACGCCAAGTGGTGACCTTAAGTTTACATGCAAACGTTAATAACTTCACAAAGCCACCAAACTAACAGTTGCTATTTATGGCTTTGCATTCCACAAAGGAACTTTGCAGTTATCTGTCAGGTTGTGTGGGAAATCCCGTTGCGACCTCAATCCTGAAAGGGTTAAAAAGCTAATGGATTATATTCATGTCACCCTCATAATAGCTAACCCATGTGACATCAACAATCTATCCTGAAGTGTGTGCTCTCAAATAGCTTAACTTAAATGAAAAAAAGTTGAAATCTTTGTCATCACCTCACATCAAGTAAATCATTTCCTAACCTTTCGGAAAATGAAAAGTTTAGTGACTACTATTTACACACTTTGAATATTTTATATTTGAGTGGTCATCAGAGTTTACACAAATGATTGTATATATCCATTTCCAGTCAACAAATATCAAGGTATCTGTGTTATGCGACGGTTAACATTTCAAGCTTTTCTGTAAAGGTGACGTTGTACAAAAACCATAAAGACTCCTGCATATTGTCCGAAGGTCATTTAGAGATTCTGAAAATAAAATCATTAGGGACAGCCTCACAGAAGCGGGGTGATGACTTATGATTGAAAAAAAAAATTATGTGGTGGCTTAGAACCCAAAGCCTCAATTATCACATGAAATAGTTAATTTTGTTTTTGTTTTGGTCTTAAACACAGGTTTCTAGAGTATTAAAAAAATCCTCATAGGTTTGTTAAACCTTTAGCGGCAGATTACAGCCTATGTTTTGTCTTTGGTGAATAGCTGTTTGTCTCACTTTATTTACTTGGTATTGGGTATTTGTCAATGTCATTTCATATCTACAGAAAATTCTTACGCTCTATGGAGGTAGTGAATGTGTGTGTGCGAGTCTGCCGGAGGTCACATGACGGTTTCATCCTATTTGGTGAAGCAGCTTGACTTTTTTTCCCCTTGCTTTTGGTGATGGTTGTGAGTGCAGAAGTTGATTGACAGATGCATGCCAGAAACCCCCATTCTCCTTTTCAAAGACAACATATGATGGATTGCGATCTCTCAGCCCAGCAGGACACGGGGACCATGCAAGCTGTAATTGGTCAGGTATGGAGTCAGCCATTTCTCAACTCCCCTTTTTTCCACAAGGGTCTCACCATATGATTCACATAATTCATATTTACAGCACCATCTTTCTATCTGTATCTTCAGCTACCTGCCAGCGCAGTGCTTGAAAGTGCGGGAGGCAATAGGCACCCAGTAAATCTAGCCAGGGAACCTCAGCCTCAAACTTCCATGCGAGGCTTAACAAACAAAAATTCAGACAGCAGCAACAACAACAAAAAATCCAAGGACAAATCTAATTTATAATTTGGTCTGGACGTTTAAAAAAAAAATCTATTTTTAAGAATTTATTTTCTGTCCAGATCATGATCTCTGAAAGAAAGTGTAAGGAGAGAATAAGGTGCTACGTTTCCTAGGTAGTAGTTAAAATTGTTCTGTTCCATATTTTTATTTTGGCTATATTCTACGTCTCTCTCTCCCTCTCCCTCTCTCTATGGAAAACAGAAATCTAGGAATACACGTGCCTTTACTTCTAACCCAGATAATGTGTGATTGAGCCTGGTAAATGGTCTTGGCGGCTGCAGAAGGGGCAGGCTGCAAATTAAACACTGCCACACTCTGAAAGGTCCAGGTGGTCTGGTCGGCTTCCTAATGCAATCCAGCACCCCAGCGTTAATAAACAGCTCTATTTAGTTCCTCCTCCCTGGATCCAGGGAGGTGAACTGATCTGGGGCTGCTGTGATGAAATGCCAGAAGAATCTCTCTCTGAGGCCTCACAAGCTGATTTTTAGAGCTTTGCTGTTCTGTCGTCTTTGTCTTCCAAATGGGTCAGTGAGTCTTGCTCTTTCTGTTTGGCGCTTTCTGTGCAATCGGTACTTTATGTTTGTGCTTAAATGTTTGCGTCCGTAAGCTGAATCCGAAGAGGAAGGGATCGTTGTATTTTCATTTGCCTTCAGATAACTGCTGTAAAAGGAAGGGTGATTTTTCTATGATGGGGGTGGGGCGAGGAAAATGAGAGTATATGTGTTTTCTTTCTTTCTCTTTTGGGGAATGTATTTTTGATCCATTTTTTTCTAAGTTATCTAGGCTTACTTATGAACTGTTAACTCAGCAATCAGAATGTGGTTACGAATATTGATAAACTCTTTAAAAGTTTTGTTTTTTTCTTTTTTGTGGCACACTTTCCAATCAAGACAAGCTGGCAAAGTGATGATGTGAAATTTGTTTGCTGTATGTTTAATAGCATGGTGGAAAATATACCATTTGACTCTGTTTTCAACCAAATTATAGCGAAGCACTTTAGGGTTCTGAAAGCACATGGTTTATTAATATCAGCATGCTTCATAATGTATTTTTAGATGGGAAATGTCAGATATATAATACCATGTTTCCACAGGCTCACACTATTTTAAAAGCAGTAGATAATCTGCTTCAATGGAACAATATTTAAAAAAAAAAACTTCCAAGTTGGTTTTTGTTATACAGACAGAAAGTGAAGTCTCTGGGCATACATTTGGCAGGAGAAAATATATAAAGACTGATTTTATATGCTGTTAATACCCACTTTAGTGTAGGTGTTCAGTGATGAGCAAGTAAGTATATCAAAGTTAGCTAAAATAATCAGGGCATATAGAATTAATTAAATAGCCTGCTAAAAAAAGATGACCTTTTCGTAGAAAAAGAACACTGGAGCTCCTGATCACAGTTTTGTCCTGTTTAATAAAACTTTTCTTGGGTTGTAAACATGCTCTCTCTTCTGAATGTCATCGTAGGGCCATAATACTGTGCAAAATTACTGTATTCCATCCCCAAGTGAAAAATAGGAGTGCCTTTCGTATACATTTCCCTTAGTTGGGAAAAGAAAGCTTGTTTAAAAAAAAAAGATGGGAGACATCTTTCTAAATTTTTATGCAATACTGTTTTTTGGAAATCATTGCAAAGGTATATATACTTTTAAAAGGTTCAAATATATACTTTCAAAAAGGAAATCGGCATACATTTTACAGACACCAGATTAAACTCCTAATTTGCCAGGGTCTAAAAGTGGTGGTTATTATTACATGGCTCGGCATTTTGTACGTTTTAAAGACTTTGTATGTCCAGGAATTATACCCATTAATGACTTGTTAACAAATACTTTCTAAGTACTTGCATCAGAGTAGCCACATGGTTTCTGGAGAGCTCATTTCTCATAAATTATTTGTTATAAAAAGGCTCAGGTACTGTTGTCAAGCTGGTAAATTATAATAGTTGTCATTCTGCAGGTTGTAAAAATTTTCTGTATTAAAAATGTGCAAACATAAAAAATGTACAAACTAAAATGCTTACTTCTTCTGAAACTGAAACACTCAGAGGCGAAAGGAAAGATAGCATACTGTCCCATATGCATCTATAGAAGTAAAAAGGAAGAGGGCATAGATTTTTGAAATGATTTAATTGTTATAGCACAGATAAAAATATTTACCCAGATGATGACTTCTAACAATAACCAGAATGTGAAAATAATTTTTTTTACTGCTTTTCAGGCAATCATAATCAAAAATACATGTTTCTTTTAAGCTGTTGATTTCAGTACCCTCCTTTGCCTACTCAGCAGGTGCGAACAGTTCCGTTTGGTAATGCAAATGTTAGTTCGTCCTCAAATACATATTAGAATAAAAATTATTTCTGTCCTTCCCCCGCGGCCCCCCACCCACGTTCTTAATTCTGGTCCTAAGTGGATTTGGGTTGGAGGAGCAAATAACCGATTTTCAGTGGTATTTTCCATTCAGGATACTGAAAGATTCCCATGAAATATGATCTTTAGGTTTTTCATTCATCTCTAAGATCAAATATCCAGTTGCTTCTACTGGAGAGAAGAGTAGACTTCTCTGCGTTGCTGGCCATGATCCAGCTGGAGAGAGTGCACTGACTCTATGGAGCACATATTGCCTCATAAATGTCTTTCCCCCAGGATTTTCTCTCCCCCAAGCAATTAAGCAGTCTAGTACTTAAGAACAAATTCCCTGCCTGGGATATCAAGATCAAGAAACTTGGTTCATTCATACAGTTCTTGGAAATCATCTGGATGTTTGATAGTTATCTGTGGCACACTTCCTAACCCTTGGAACTATAGGGTGGATTGTGGTCTTCAGATGATTTTTCAAATCAACGCAAACTAACCAGTTAAGTAGGTTCTGAGCCATAGGTATGAACAGCATTTGAAAATGAAGGCTCGCATTTTCACCCCTCATGGTTATTAAATGTTTACTGCAGTTTTCTTTTTTGCAGACCCGAGCTTGTGAGTGACAGATTAGTTCATCAGTATTACAGAGCTCCTGGTTGATGTTGTTTTTTTTCCCCCCTCATCTCAGGCAGACGGGTCACCGTGTCCAATCCTCCTTCTGGCACTGCTGTCCCCAGAGGACCCTTGGCCAGCCTGCCATCTTGATGCACAGGCCTCAGGGTCTGGGCTGCCTGCACGTTTCCTTATACTGGCTTCTGCAGATATTACAGAACAGAGGATATTAAATTAGTTGTTAATAAAAACAACAGATGAGGGAAATTAGATAAAAATATTTATCAAGCATATCTAAGAGTTTGCTAGGAATGGGGAGAGACACCGCCGGGTAAAAGCGCTCATGGGTATGCTTCCAGGGGTCATGGCTGAGGGGTCGGCAGAAGAGCGGAGAAACCATCCTTGGTAGGACAGGAAGCACAGTCCAAAGCTTTTGCAATTGCAATTTACCTTACCAGTAAAATGGGTATTTTTTCCCCGCAGGGTAAATTTAGACAATTCAAAATGTTTAAAGGGGGCACGTTCGGAAGTAAATGCAGTTATTTGAGACAGTGCTCGAGAGTGTGCCCTAATGGCACGGAGGGAAAGTGCATTTGGCTGAATAGGATTTCGGTGCATGTTTTCTCATGTGAAGCTTTTAAAACTCCAAAATATTTCATTGTTCTGGTCGTAAAGCAGTTTTGCATGTGGGTTTATTTATACCCTGTTCCCGAGAATGTTCAACATGGCTCTCAGAGCAACGTGCCTAACTAGTCCATATTCAAGCTGAAAGGGAGTGGAGGTGGCCCAGGGAGAGGGGCCCCCAGGGTGTGTAAATAACACACTTGCTTATTCTCAGTCTGTTTCCACTGATTTTCATGCCCTTTCTATAAACATTAAACCTTAGGGCTAACCTCACCCTGTTTCACACATGCCAAGCATAACTCTCATGTGCTCTAAAAACTCATTTTTGTAGGTGTGACTGCCCTTTTCATATGAAACCAACCTATCACTTCAGCAAATTTATATATGTTAGTGAGGTGAAATTGTTGTTTGGATTTAATTGAGAATCCTGTTTTTGAGGGCATTTAGGCTAAGAGTATACAGTTTACTAAAAAAAAAAACTAATGAAGGTTTATTCTTTCTGAATGCGAAATGGTGCTAGTATTCCTTTGTAAGGAATTTGTACCGTGGATTTGTATGTCTTTCTATGGATTTCTATGGATTTCTTTCTATGGATTTCTATGTCTTTCTAATGGACTCAATACTCCACTCAGAGGAAAGTTGGTGTTAGCTTTTTGTATTCTACTGGATGAACTCAATTTTTATTACCTTTCAAATATTTTTAAATTGAAGTTCAGTATGCTACCTGAGCAGGTGTTTAAATGGTAAAGCCAGTCCTGCTCACTAAAGTAAGGGTGTATCCGTATCGTAATGATACTGTACAATAAGGTCAGTATTCATACTAAACCAGAGCAGGAAAGCTGGTCTTGAAACCATACTTTCTTTTCTGTTTTTAAGATCAATTAATGAAACTCCCTCTATCCAAGGATAAATTTCAGTGCTTAAGAATTTAAAGCTTTTGGATTCACATCGCTAGAATATAGAGAGAGGTTGCTGGAACACTGAAATATGCATGTTCAATGTAAGACAGTTTGAATTTAATGTGTTTCGTGTATATCAAATCTGTGGTACTTGTTCAGGAGACAGGTGAAGGAAGGGTCCTTTTGTTGACAGTCTCTTTGCTTATGTAAACTGCATTTTACCAGACAGTTGAAAGCATCTTTCTGTTTTCATCTTTATTGTTTGCCAAAATTAGAATATAACTCACGTGCCTGCAAATATTGAAAAGCTCCACTCTCCCTTGCATTGTGATATCATACAAGCTGTTGCTTTTTTCTAACACTTGATTGAGTAAAGGGTAAGGTTGTGAAAATAAAATGCCAATATCAAAGGATCGGACTTGAAGAAAAATAAGCAAAAAGGTAAATATTGACCATAATCTGAACACTAGCAGAAAATTTAAATGACACAACTTTTAAACTCATCTGTATTTCGTGGCCAAACTTTTACCTGGGAGATAGGAGCTGCTCTCACTATAATTTCACACCTTCATTTATGTTCTTCCTTTTCTTTCTCCCTGCCTTCCTTCCTTTATGGGGGGGATGCAGGGAGGAGGTGAAACGTATGCCCAATAGAGTAAATTACTGAGTCAAAACTTGCTCTGGGATCACATGTCAATACTGTGTTGAGTCATGTTGCCTTGAGCTGGTCCAAAATGATAATCAAGATATGTACCAGTTTTGCCTTTTGCACAATTCTTCTGAACCCTAGACTGAAGAAAGAGCTGTGAGAACTTGTCATTACATTTCACTAAGATTCATTTTTCTTTCTATTATTTTCTTGCTCTTCCCACTTCTACAACGTGAGCCAATTATAGGTGAAAACTGCCTAATTTTTATGGGATACATTCTTCCTGTTTTGCTCTCTGCTTGTGCTGTTTTCTTTACTCCAGCAATAAATGACCACATTATTGTTATTTCAGAGCCACCACTCCTAAATATAAAACCATTGTATGCAAGGGAGGGCAAAATACTTGAAAGCATTTCTGATTATTAATACTAAAGGCAGCTCTCGAGGTGTTAAACCAGTTATTTTTCAAGTTGGTTGGCTTCAGAAAATAGCTTTTTGTTTTATCACTGGCTTTAAACCCCCCATGATATGAAGGACTCTTTCTTTAAAAGACCGAGATTAGCTGTTGATACTTGGTACTGATTCCGGGTGAACTGTAACCCTTTTCCCTTCAGTCACATTTTTCTAACCATAACAACAAGAAAAAAAGAAAAATGAAGATCAACAGAATATTCTAAATTTCACCTCTTTTCCGTCCTCCTTACCACCCCCGCCCCCATGCAGGGGGTGGCTTCTTTCAGTGGGAAAAGATGCCCGTACAATTCCCAGCTCCCCCCTCTTAAGGTCAAAGATGCAAATAAATGTGTCCACACCTTCAGTGAAGGAAAAGGAAATAGTTACTCAAACGCACTGCTCTGGTATTTTGCTCTTTTCCTTCACTGTCATTTTCCCCTCAGCTTTCCCTCTCCTCCCCGCTGTAATCCAGAGTCAGTGTGATGAGTAATAAGTGAAAAGTGAATCCTCGTGGGCTGCCCAGGCAGCAAAGGGCACCGGAGAGAAAGGCAAGACCTAGAGCAAAACAAAGCAAGACGGAGGCAGAGAACTGACCGACACTCTGGATTCTGTAGTTAGTGTTTTTGTTGTTTTGTAAGCTGATGTCGTGTCGCCTGGCGATTTTAGATCACCGAAATAAGCAGCGAAATGATTACTTTAGGACAAGACAAATACAGTTTTAAAACAAAGCCAAAAGGAGAAGAAAAAAAAAAAAAGAAAGAAAGAAAAGCTTCACAGTGTTTTTGCCACGGAGCCACGGAACACGAATTTTTAAGATTAAGGACCCCTTTATTTGGGGAGCTTTCTGAGAGTTTAACCAGTGCTTAGGTGCTGTGGAAGAACAGCCTTATTAAAAGGGATGTTTCCCGTGGTTAATATGATGCTGACTCAGCATGTTTTATAACTTTGATTGCTCATGAATAATTACAAAGTGTTTCAAGAAGAACACATCTATGTCTCACACCTAAGACCTAAACACTTGCAGAAACAGATCTACTTTAAAAAGATTAAATACTTTTTCAATGGTGTTTTTTGCATTGATCAGAACTCAGACCAACTCCTCTTATTAAAAACAAAGTGCATCATTTACAGAGAGGTTAGTTTTCAGTGCAGAATTCAGGTACAGATTTTTTTAATGTAATACTTTATTACTGAGAGTAAGAGGCAAAATACTACACCAGCAGAGAGACATGGATGTCAGAAACCCTAGTTGATATTGAAGGTATGTTAAAAAAAAAAAAAAGTAGATATTTCTTAAATTGTCAGTTGTATTCTTTCAAAATTGGATGCCAGCGTGGGCAAGAATGGGGCCAGGTACACCGTCCTAGGCTATGGCGGGTCAAAAGACAGATAGAGCCAGTTAATTTTGTGAGCCTTAAATAATACTAGAAAACAAGGCTCTCTCAACCTTTTAGACAAAAGGTTGAGAGTTGGGACAAACGTAAACCCCTGCTTAACGTGCACGAATAAAGCCAAGAACATCAAGCTCATTTCACTTAGTGTCAGCCCTGATGATTCATCATTATGGTCAGAGCAAACTCTGGTCTCTGGGCTGAAACAATTTTATCCATTTTTTTTTTTAAACAGAATGTTCCAGCTTGGATCTTATATCCTTAGGGTTACAATATTGAATTCTGAATCTGGAAACTTAATCTTGAAGCCAGATTTGACAAGATGCTGGTTGAATGGGAGGCAGAAGTGATTGTAGGATGAAATGCCCCAGGTCAGAATTTGGGAAAAGAAGAGATTTTGTGGAAATTTGGCTGTGTTAGAAGAACCCCAAATTTGAAAATTTCTCACTGCTCATATCAGCAGATGGTGTTCAAGGGTCTGAAAAGTACATCACTGGCTGTATTTATTTTCTCTGGTTCAAATCTCTCTTTAACAGAGTTGATTTTCATACATTTGAGATGTATTTCGGAGTGTTTCACTAATGTTGCTAATGTAAAGGCATTCATAATAATATTCAAAAGGTTTCTGGGAGCGAAGATGAACGTTATTGTCCAAATCCAAGGCAGTTATACTGTGTTTCTTGGCAAAATGCAAATACTTGATTTAGTAACTAAAGTTTCTTTAAAAAAATTTTTTTATAATGTTTATTTATTTTTGAGAGAGACAGACACAGTGCAAGCAGGGGAGGGGCAGAAAGAGAGGGAGACACAGAATCCCAAGCAGGCTCTATGCTGAGCCTTCAGCAGAGTCTGATGCGGGGTTTGAACCCAGGAACTGTGAGATCATGACCTGAGCCGAAGTCAGACACCCGACTGGTGCCCCAAGTTGTTTCTTTTTTGAAAACTTTTTCCATGTGTAAACGAATCTATGTGTAGATTTCCAGGGACTAAAGGATTTGGAGTGAAAATGAAAGTGAGGCAATCTAATTAGTGAACACACACACCCGCACGCACATGCACACATACTCCCTAGACATTGTAGAATACTTATTCAACCCCTAGTAATATAAAAATATTTTAACTGTTTTCAATTTTAGTGCCTGAAAAAATTATGGTAGGTGTTTATTTAAAATACTCTTCATTTCAAGTAAGCTGTTCAAGCAAATGGAAAAACACTTTACAACTTCTAGAAATCAATTGTAGAAATTTGAGTACATAGTTGATCACTATACTGTAAAAGGATGATTATTCTGGTAATGATGTTGCCATTACATGGCATGGTAATTTCCTTCCAAAAACAAGGATGCTTTGTTTTGCATTCTACTCCCATTTCAGAGCTACTTTCTACAAGTGCTGAAACATACCAACTGGGATTGTTTTCTCTCTTTCTACAATTATCCATCAAATAGGAGTTAAACAGCTAGTTCAGGCGAAGAGTGGAGCATCTGAGTAGAACATGAACGTGAGCACAGTTGTTATATGCATGCCATCGGGACAAGCCACCTAGTAGAATCCTAAGAGTCTTTTAAAATTTTTTATTAAACAAATTATAAAAGTAATGTGTGCTTATAACAAACAACAGCAACAACACAGAAGAATATAAAGTGAAAACTGAACTACTCCATCATTCTACTCCCCGCAAATAACCATCATCAATAATGTATTATATTGTTCCAGAAATTTTCTATGCACATAGGAGCATAGAAAATCTTCAAACACTCCAGATTCATGCTGTAGACAGAGTTCTACAACTTTCACATTTTAAAAAGATACCTTGAACATCTCATATTATTACGAATAGATTTCCATCCTTCTCTATAGTATTCCCTTTCATGGATATACACTGACTTATTTAAAAACAGTTCTTTTCTCTATTGAGATCTAACTGACATACAGCATTATATTTGTTTCAGGTGTATGATATCATGATTCGATATTTGTGTGTATTGCAAACTGATCACCACAATACCTAGCCAGTTCTCTCTTGATGAACATCTAACTTTTCAGAAATAAGTCAGTCTCTGAAATAAGACTAACAAATAGAGATGTTTCATCCCTCTAGGCACACACAAAAAATTCCGGAATCTTCTAAGCGGAGTTTGCTTTACCAAAAGAACTCGTAGGTAGTGTCTCCTAAGAGAAGGTGATGAGTGATCTTAGAAGAGAGGGATAGCTTTATGCCCCAAGAATACTTATTCATCATTTCGATATTGAACACTCAGGCCAATGAAAGTAGCAATAAAAATCATAATAGTGTATTTAGTGACAAAGAAGTAAGAACAAGAGATAATGACACAGGGAGCCGATTCTCAGTCAGATACGTTATGGCTCTCAGACTTCTGGGTTTGTTTTAAGACACCAATTCAGCTGAACAAAATGCATAACTTATTTTCTCTCATGGGCCTCACTGCTATTTATTAAGATAATTGACAGAGATATATGTTTCCAATGCATGATTCAGTTAGTATACCTAGATTAGTGAAAAAGAGACCAGAAGAAATTCATGGTCATTAATGTCAGTTAAATTCCTGTTTTCTATATTTCATATTGTCAGACTAATCCTTCAACCATGATTCATAGGTTAAATAATGCAGTCAGGAGAAGGGCCGAATCAAACCTAATCAGACATAGCCCTTGAATTCAGGTAATTTAGGGTTTTGGTAAGGTGGACAAAACATGTACTCCTTAAATACTGAAGAGAATGTGAACGTTTCTTTTGGGATATCCTGTGCTCATTCATCTTTACCACATCACTTCCCATATACTAAGGAGAAAATGAAGTGGGTAAATGAAATCTTATTTGTATGAGATGGAGGTATGAGCTGCCTGGGCCATCTTTCCCAGCCCAGATTCCCAGAACTGATTCTGGGGAGCTGCTGGTTGGGGGTGGGCGGTGCATGCTTCCTCCGCTCTCCCTTCTTCCCTACAGAGGCTGGGACAAATAACCTGGCCAGGAAACAATCATGCGTCATTTACAAGTTTAAAAGTAGCTGGTTCCGTACGTGAAGCTCAAAACTAGCTCCCAAAACAAACTGCAGAGCAAAGCTTTGGTCTTAGCACTCTTATCTGAAGCCCACAACTCTAAGAAGTTAGGCGCAAATCATCCCTCCCATTTAATGGCAGTGGACACTGGCTCAGAGAAGGTTATATGTCTTCTTCACAGCCATATTGCCAGTTAATAAAATAAGTGAGTTTGAACCTAGAAATCCTTTCTAAGGGTTCACCGTTTTCCTCTTTTCCACGTCTTAACCCTGGCTGCCCCCTAGAACCACCTGGGAGAACCTTGGAAAAACCCACTGGTATGCAAGGTCCATCCCCAGAAATTCTGATTGAGTTTGTCTGGGTAGGGCCTGGGTAAGGGCATTTTGAAGAAGTTTTACAGGTGATTCTAATGCACTCTATTATAGTGCCTCTTAAATTTCATGAATGTTATTTTAAGTAATAAAATGAAACAATAAAGATTAAACAATGTCACCCCTGATGCACGCTCAGGTGCCCACACACACACACACACACACACACACACACACACACACACAAAAATCATAAATCCACAGCAGAAGAATCAGTGTGTGCGCGTGTGTGTGTGTGTGTGTGTGTGTGTGTGTGTTGTATGTTTCAGTGGGAATCTTGAATCTTGTAAGCTTTGCTGAATATCTAAGATAATTTTTTAAAGTTTATTTATTTATTTTGAGAGAGAGAGCACAGGAGGGGCAGAGAGAGAGAGAAGGGGAGAGAGAGAATCCCAAGCGGGCTCCACACTGTCAACACAGAGCCTGATGCAGGGCTCGAATTCATGAATTGCGAGATCATGACCTGAGCTAAGTCATGCTGGACACTCAAGCGACTGAACCACCTAGGTGCCCCTCTGAGATAATGTTTGATAGCATTTTTTTTTATCCAGAAGAGAGCTAGGTACTTAGCCATCTTAAAAATAACACTAATAATGATCTACCAATTCGTAAGCACTTACCAGGTGCCAGGAACATTATAAACATAATGTAATCCTCATGATATCTGTGGGGTAGTTACTGTTACTACCTCCCATTTTAGTAACTAGGAGGCTGAGGAATTGCACAGGGTCACTTGTCACCTGGACAGCAATTGGCAAAGCTGGATTTGAACTAAGGATGTTGGAAGCCAAGGTGTAAACCCTTTAATCATACATAAAATCACACAACTGAAACATGGCCCTAAACGTTACCTGTGGAAAGTATGGTTCTTAGTATTCTTTCATCTTATGATGAAGGCAGATTGTATTGCAGAAATGTCTTTTGTTTCTCCCCTCTCTCCTTCTCGCCCGTCTCCCCTCCCTCCAGCCTCTACCCTCCTCCTCCTCCTCCTCCTCCTCCTTCTCCTCCTCCTCCTCCTCCTTCCTTTCTCTCTCTGCCTCTCTTTCCCCCCCCCCGCCTCCTCCTCCTCCTCCTCCTCCTCCTCCTCCTTTTCCTAAGAATCCATGACTTATTCATTTCCTACATATGAATTTTATTGTTGCTATCATTACCTGTTATGATTGGGCTGTCCGTGGTGGTCTGGGAAATGATTCTGTTACAAAACATAGAACAATAGAACAGATGATGACTGGAAGGATGGAGGAGTGAGTTGGTGCTCTCTGGTAAAGCTTCCATGGAAGCAGTTGCTCCTATTAAAGAAGGAGTCACCCTGGCCTCCATTTTATTAGTGCTCTGGGAGATGTGCCTTCAGACGCAACAGACCTTAAACAGAGTGCCCAATGGGTGCTGTTCTGTATGTGTGTGAGGAACAAAATTCCCATAGACAGTTTTAGGGAAGGCCTGAAAGTTTTGAAAACAAATTTTGCATTATATTTTGTATATTATATTATATTATATTATATTATGCTATATTATATGTAAAATGTAGTATATAAATATATAAAATAGAAAACAAGTTTATATTTTATAATTGTCTTCACTATTTGAATTAATGGTCTCAGAAACTCTTGTTTTTACCTTTTAGCTAATTAACATTCTATCTATACTTTTTAAAACTAACATTCTTGCTTAAATTTGAAATCAGAGTGTTAAATTTATTAGATGGCCTTGTTTTCTCTATTCATTCTTCATAAGAACTCAGCTCAAGTCTAGCCAAATGTGCATTGACACTTCTAAACTAATTTTTATAACCCAATTATATTTCTGTAATTACAGATTATGGTGGAGGGAAATCAGTGATTCTATCAAGGAGCTATTTCTTAACTCAAATTTTGTAAAGCTTTTAATAATATTGTGGCATTTCTCCTATATCAATTCTATTTTTTTTTTTACATCAAGCTAAATAAAGGGTACCTTCTCCCCTGCTTAACTCTTTTCAATTAAATTTCTTCCTGTCGAGTGGCATTTTCAATATTTGTGGCTCTAGAGGGGAGAATGGGGCTGAAAAGGAGAAATCTACCCCATAGTTTAAAACTTTCACAAAACATTAATTTTGTTGGCATTTGTGTGTTAGAGATGTAGGACTAAGTGGAGTTTATTCTTAAACATCTCTTTACCCTTCACACAAAATTCAGTTACATAAACACCTATATATGGTGTAAGGTTAGGAGACACTATGGCGATTTGGTGAAATGAATCACCACCATGGTCTTCAACAGAGTACTTACTGCTTTGCAACAGCAGAAGTGAACAGAACACTTGGTAACGACAACGTTTTTGCCCGAGCTTGTCACCTACTGTAGTGGAACACATCGTCTAGGTTGACCTGCCACCTCTTCCGGACCTACACCCCTTGTTTCCAAGACCACCCTGCATTAAGGGGAGGAGACAGGGCCATTGCTCAGACAGATGAACCGAGTCTCGATAACACCTCCCACAGGGTCACAGCAGTGGAAGACGTTGGCTTAAGCTTGTGGAGAGGGAGTAAAAGCCAGGTGCACACCCAGCTGCAGAGTCTACAAGGTGTTCTTGGCCCACTTTTCGTCCAAGCCTCATATTAATGCACCTGAGGGGGGAGTGTGCATGTTTCAGAGCTTCACTTCTTGTCCATTTCCTGAACTGTAGACCCTCTTCGGCTCTGTTAGTTAGAAACAGGGACACAGTGCTGCCTGAAAAATAGCAACAACAAGATGGTCCAGGGTGCTATTGTATCTTCTTCTGTGCCAAATTCAGAGCACACCAGCCTGGTGGGTGGTTTGGCACTCACCATAATATGGGTGATAAACTAACTTTTCCATGTACCTGCATTAGGCCGATCAAATCTGTCAGAGTGCTGAATGTCAAGATGTTAATGCCACCAGGAAGTTTGTCTTCCTTGAACAGTGTCATATAGAAGCCTTAATGGTAACTGAATTTTCTTATTTTACCCATGAACACTGTTTATCTTCAACTCTTTCATTTTCTCTCCTATATTTACCCCAGTGGACCTAGTACACGATAAATCCATGAGTCCATAGTAGTCGCACATTCTTTTTTTTTTTAATATTTATTTATTTTTGAGAGAGAGAGAGAGAGCGTGCCAGAGTGTGAGTGGGGGAGGAGCAGAGAGGGAGGGAGACACAGGATCTGAAACAGGCTCCAGGCTCCAAGCTGTCGGCACAAAGCCTGACGCAGGGCTCGAACCCACAAACCCTGAGGTCATGACCTGAATCGAAGTTGGACGCTAAACTGACTGAGCCACCCAGGCGCCCTAATAGTTGCACATTCTTATGGCAGGATAGGATGATGGTCATGACCACAAAGAAACAAATACAAAGCAAATCAAATCTGACAATAGGGCACACACAAAAAAGTGAGGTTTATGCCTGAATGCAAGAAAGTAGGCAAGGATAGGAGTTGAAGATTTCGAGCATCAAGATATTTGAAGGTTTCTCACCTCTTCGCACCTCTCTTCCTTCAATATGTCTTGAAGCCATGTTTTTTTTTTTTTCTTCAGTTGGACCAAATTTTGATTAGAAAGAGAGTTTTAAAGGAAACGTTGAAGGCAAGTGACCATGCTACCTCCTGGTTATTTGGTTAAAGTCAGCCCGTGATGTTGATGCCAATTACAGCACAGGGGCTCAAATTATATTTATGAGCAAATGAAAGGGAGAGTGTGTCTCTGATCCACTAGCCATGATTTAAGTTTAGGAAAAATTGTGATTAGATGTTAATATAAAATAAATAGGTGTCCTGTGTGCTCATTTCTTTTATTCTACTGGGGTTTTAGTGGGCCATTAATAAGATCCTTTCTTTAATTCCTGAGTTTATTTTCCCTTTATTACTTACAGAGCTCATTGAAAAATGTGACTTCACATCTGCAGCCAGATAGGCCCGTTCATTGCTCTTGACCCTACATTTTGATTTCAGGACAACCTGCCAAAGGAAAGTTTGGGTCTGATGAAGAGTCCCATTTATGCAGGATTTCTGCCTCCTAAGGGGAGTGGGGTATAGAGGGAAAAAATCAAATTCTTTATGGCTGTGGAGGACCATGAATATCGGACTCTTGTCACTTACCAGGATAACACAGAATTTCTCCTCGTGTGTGAGAAGTCCATTCACGTGCAAACATGAGGCCAAAAATCGGAGTTTCCCTGCCTCACCACACGCTTTTTTTTTCTGGGCAATCGTGTGGCTTATTTTTGCAGGAAATGGGCAAGGTTGGTATCTTATTGGAGTCATTGTCAGTCAGAATCCAAAGGGTTTTGGACAAACTAAGGTCCTGGGATTTTAGTATTTTCAGTCTAGACTGTTGCACAAACGCTTCCTTTTCTTTCCTTTGCTGCCCTTTTATCTCTGTCTATCTCTTATTTGCTTCCTCTCTCCATCCCTCCCTTTCTCCCTCCTTTCCTCCCTGCCTTCCATTTTCCTCTCTGAGAAACTGGCCCATAATCATGTTAGACTAATTGAAGGATTTCCTAGAGACTCTACAGGTTTAAACTCTTGAAATTTTTTTTTTTACATTTATTTATTTCTGAGAGACAGAGAGAGATAGAGCGTGAGTGGGAGAGGGGCAGAGAGAGGGAAAGACACAGAATCCGAAGCAGGCTCCAGGCTATCAGCACAGGGCCTGACGCGGGGCTCAAACTCACAAACCCCGAGATCATGAACTGAGCTGAAGTCGGACGCTTAACGACTGAGCCACCCAGGCGCCCCAGTTTAGACTCTTTATACTCAGCATCTTACCCTCCCCTGCCTCTGCTTTCCATAACTCATTTTTTTTCTTAAATGTTTATTTTTGAGGGGAGGGGAGGGGCAGAGAGAGAGGGAGACACAGAATCTGAAGCAGGCTCCAGGCTCTGAGCTGTTGACACAGAGCCTGATGCAGGGCTCGAACTCACCAACTGTGAGATCATGACCTGGGCCGAAGTTGGACACTTAACCGACGGAGCCACCCAGGTGCCCCCATAAGTCTTAAGTCTTTCTAGAGACACCTCCTGGCATGTTTGGGCTCTCAATTATTGCTTCCCAATGATTCCTCTATCACAGCTGTCCCTCTTCTCATTTATATCTCAGTAGAATGTTCTTTCTTATCTGGTGATTTTGAAGTCTTGAGTTGCCTTTGCTCCATTTAGCTCCCTCTCAAAATTCCTTTTTTGGGAATTTTGTGTGTGTGTTCTTCTACTTGTTTCACTTTAGAATATGCAAATGGGACCTGAAAATTATTATTTTCCATGTTCATATTGATGTCTAAAAGGAGGGGCGCCTGGGTGGCTCAGTCGGTTGAGCAGCCGACTTCGGCTCAGGTCATGATCTCGGGGTCCATGAGTTCGAGCCCCGCGTCAGGCTCTGTGCTGACAGCTCAGAGCCTGGAGCCTGCTTCGGATTCTGTGTCTCCCTCTCTCTGACCCTCCCCTGTTCATGCTCTGTCTCTCTCTGTCTCAAAAATAAATAAACGTTAAAAAAAATTTTTTTAAAGGAAAGTGGCTTCCTCACCTATGATTTCTTACTCGTATTTCATATTGCATTTAATTTAAGCAGCTGTCACCATAATATCCAGTGGATGCTTATTTTTGGCCCATCTGAATGTTGAATCTTAAAAAAAGGAAGGAGAGCTCCAAGGTCCTATTTAGCGTACTTAAAGGACAAAAGAGCAGTGGAAAATGAGGACACAACATTTTTGTGTTTCAGAAGTTTATATTGACTGGATGTTAAGTTGTATGTGGATCAAATAAATAAGACATGATCAAAAAAAAAAAAAAAAAAGCCTCACAACTAAGGGACATCTCACAAGTCCGGTAGCATTTTCAGGGGTTTCATGAAAATATTCCTGTATTTGTTTAGCGGTAAAAAACAAATCTGTTCTACCACTTATCCACCTATACACATGTTCCTTAAAATACTACTCTGGGTGGAAAGCTTGTATTGCTTTACGCTTTAGCAGTATTTTATGCACCACACATCAATTGACTGTGAATAATTTTCATCTTCCTACAGTCTAGGATATGGATTATTCAAATCGTGTTTTAAAACTTTTAATACAAAAGGCCACAGAATATCCTGTTAAACCGGCAACTACACATGTGCTTACAAATTGAAAAAGTTAATGAATAAGGAATATAATGAATGAAGAGATTGTTTTGGTACTTAGAACACAAGGGCATGAGTTTTGACTCCTCTAGTTCATTCTTGAATAAAATTTTCTCAAAATAATGCACAAGTAAAGTTATGTTAATGAACTGCTTTATGATTTATATTTCTGCGGCATAAGCAAATAGCAATATCTGAACATTTGACATCTAAGTGTTTTTTGGTTTTCCTGCTGAATTTAAACATAATAATGAAGAGAATATGTGTATGTATATATGTATATGTGTGTGTGTATGCTTATTTTAATGAAATAAGTATTACTCTTCTGCAGACAAATTGAGGGAGAAGAAATATAGACATAATTAGGAAAAGAAAGAGTTTTGGCAGATCAGTAAAAAAACGAAGTGTTGATTGTTTGGATGAGTCTCATGCAAAACAGTTATGAGTTTCAAGTTTCCAGTTAGAATCCCTTAATGTTATGAAATACGAGTGGTATCCAAAAAGAAAACCATGAAAATGTCAGGGATACTGTCTCAGGACAAAATGGGAAGTTTTCATGAGTGACAGGTTTAGGTTTATGGTTCCAAAATGACCCTAAAGGAAAGTCCATCCAGCATCCGCAGTGAGACTGAATAACATGGATATTTAAATTTCAGGATTTTACAAACACACACGCATGCATGCATGTGTCTTAAGTCAGTTTTCCGTATAGAAAGTCAGGTGCTTGAGTGCATGTTGCAGAGCATCTGGCCTCTTTTTTTTTTTTTTTTTAGTATTTATTTATTTATTTTTGAGGGAGAGAGAGAGCACGAGCAGGAGAGGGGCAGAGAGAAAGGGCAACACAGAATCTGAAGCAGGCTCCAGGCTCCGTGCTGTCTGCACAGGGCCTGACACGGGCTCGAACTCCCGAACGCGAGATCATGACCTGAGCTGAAGTCGGTTGCCCAACTGACTGAGCCACCCAGGAGCCCCAAAGCATCTGGCCTCTTAATACACAAGAGTAACAACATGTTCTACAGACTTGGGCTTCCCCCACCGACCCCACCCCAGGGAGGAGATGGTTGGTGGTGGTGGAGGATTTAATTCCATTCATTCCTCGGTGCCATTTACTGCCCTGGGTAATCTTCATCTCTTTTGTCTCTCCTAAAGTCATTTGTGGACTTGGCTGAACAAACTTTGTTCACCTGGAATTCAAAGTATCTGAGGCTAATGCAAAGACAGACCCATCAATTATGTTAGTGCCAACTCTTCTTCGTTAGTCCCAATTTTCCTTTGCTAATTGAGAATTGAATATTTAAAAAAACATTTTATCTTATTTTATTTTATTCTATTTTATGTTTTAAACCCATCATCCCTTTAGCCCATCCCCTCACTCACCTCCCCTCCAGCAACCCTCAGTTTGTTCTCTGTATTTAAGAGTCTCTTATGGTTTGTCTCCCTCTGCTTTTATCTTATTTTTCCTTCCCTTCCCCTATGTTCACCCATTGTGTGTCTTGAATTCCACATATGAGTTTAATCATATGGTATTTTTCTTTCCATATATGAGCGAAGTCATACGATTTTGGCTTAGCATAATATACTCTAGTGTTCATCCATGTTGTTGCATTCCATTGTATATGATTCTACCACGTCTTCTTTATCCATTCATGACTTGATGGCCACTTGGGCTCTTTCCACAGTTTGGCCATTGTTGATAGTGCTACTATAGACATTAGGGTGCATGGGCCCCTTTGAATCAGCATTTTTGTATCCTTTGGATAAACACCTAGTAGTGCAATTGCTGGGTCCTAGGGTAATTTTATTTTTAACTTTGAGGGAACTCCATACTGTTTTCCAGGGTGGCTGCACCAGTGTGCATTCCCACCAGCAATGCAAGAGGGTTCCCCTTTCTCCACATCCTCGCCAACGTCTGTTGTTTCCTGAGTTGTCCATTTTAGCCATTCTGACAGGTACGAGGTGGTATCTCATTGTGATTTTGATATTAGATTGAGAATTGGATAAATATCACATCATCCCTTCGGTAAGGCATGGGTGCTCTGAGCTGCAGAAGGGCCCGTGGATAAGAACAGAGAAGCAACAGCCTGGAAATAGGAGAGGTAGGGGTGTGCTGTCATGGGGGCAGAGGGACCAGCAGTTGGCAGCTTCCAGGGGAGAGAAGGGGCCAATGGAAAGGAGAATGAATTATGCCTGACCCAGAGGGAGAAGGGATGGGAATTTAAGCAAGGAGACGCAGTCACCGGGACCAGGGTGCAGAGGGAGCGTTTAGACACAGAAACAAGGTGGTTGTCTGATTACAAATCACAGGGCACAGGGACAGAGCGGGACTAGAAGGCTGACATACATGAGTGCTCTTTATAGTGCCCATGACAGACGTGGTGAAGTAGGGTGATGACAATGGCCACCTCGGAGAGTTACTTGGAGGATTAACTAAGATCATTCATACAAAGAGTGAAGCGCAGTGTTTGGTGCACAGAGACCACTACTATGCATTCTCTGTTTTTATGATTGTCATCCATTGACTTATTGTGCCTTCCCTCTCTACGGGAATTTTCCTTGTAGAAGAAATGGAAATGCTCCTCCACCTCTGCCTTCTGTGTGTCTATCACTCACCACACTTCTTGAAGCTCCTTAGCCACTTGGCTTTCTTTTTTAAAAATAAATTTTTAAAAAAATGTTTGTTTATTTTTGAGAGATGGAGCATGAGTGGGGGAGGGGCAGAGAGAGAGAGAGAGACAGAATCTGAAGCAGGCGTCAGGCTCCGAGCTGTCAGCACAGAGCCCAATGCGGGGCTTGAACTCAAGAACCGCGAGATCGTGACCTGAGCCAAAGTCGGCGCTTAACCAACTGAGCCACCCAGGTGCCCCACAACTTGGCTTTCTTGACCCTAACCTTATATTCTTAGTTTTCTCACCCCTCATTCTATTTAACTTGCTGCTTATTTTTTCTGCTTTCCCGAAACAGGCATTCCCCAAGGTTCAATCCTTGGTTCTCTTCTATATTCTTCTATATTCTCATCACCTTCAGTAACTTCAACTAACATTTCTCTGTGTATCTGTTGACCATATCTACCTGGATACTTGGTTTTCCCCTTACCAGCATCATGTTGGAGCCTAGACAAGTCTTTCCTACAAACCCACTCCACCTAAGAGAATAAGGATGAGCACTTATTAAACTCTTACTGTGTGCCAGATAGTGTTCTTAACTTTACGTGTGTATCTGACTCAATAGAAGTAAGCAGCTGAGCTGGGATTCAAACTCAGGCAGTCTGACTCTGTGTTTGTTCCTCTTGACCTACTTATATCTGTGGAGTAGGCCCAGCCTTCCATTCACCTTGGCTCTTCCCTCTCCCTCACCTCCCACATTTAATGAATGGACGGAGCTCATAGGATCTACCTGGGTTGGAAATCTCTTTGTCTAGTCTTGCTTCCTCCCTCTCTTTCAGACTTTTGTTCCTCTCACCTGGACTGCTGAACTAACAACTACCCTCTAGTCTCTCCGTTCCACATCAGTGGCCTTCAAACATTTCTACTTTCAAATACATTTTACATGAAAGCCCTAAATGTACAGCAGACAAAGGCAGTGGAGCTCTGATGGAAGTTGGGGAGGAACCCAGATTCCCACCTGCTCTGTGCTGACATTGTCCTCCATGGTGGCTCCTGGTGCCTCAGTGGAAACTTTGGGGTGTAGAATCCACTACTAAGCCAAAATATTGGATAATTTATTTATGACACAGCTCTCAGTGGACTCTCCCCGCCGCCCCCCCCCACCCCCCGAAACATTCCATGGTTCAAAGACTTGGTGATGAGGTCATGGGTGCCCCACCCTCTTTTCAAGTTCGTTTGTGTTCTTTCATTGCCCCCACCAGGACTCTAAAGTCTAGTCTAGATGAACTAGACCATTATTTCCTTTTCTCAAACATCTGCAGTTTCTTTCCTCCATGCCTTTGACTTTGCGCCAAATTTCTGTTTATTTAAATGCTGTTCATTCTTCTGAAACAACAGCTCCTCCAGGAAGCCTTTGCCCACTGGCCTAACCATCTGAACCCTGAGAACATGTTGTGCCTCCTTTTGGCATCCACCTTGTGTTTTGTGTTAGGATTATTGTAAACATGTGTTCTACTTCCCCTTTGATGATAACCTCTCAGGGGTTGTTCTCGTTATACGCTGTGGTGCCAACACTAAACATACAGCCTTAAACCAAGACCCACCGAACACAAATGTATTGCGTATAGTGAAAACAATTTAGTCATTTGGTAAGTATTGGGGGGTACTGGTTAAGCAAAGTTTTAGGCCCTGGGAATACGAGATCCCAGTTTTTATGGCATGGACAGCGGGTATGGACACATGTGAGCAGATATGATAAGGTCCTCCTCTACAGAAGTATACATTTCACACAGTTTTAGACGTTGTAGAAGAAAGAAGTCATCAAGTCCAGCTGACCCAAGTCCCTTGTTTTGCTCAAAGAGATGGAATGATTGGACCAAGGTCAGTGGCCAAACCTGGGTGAGAAAGACCCCATTGTCTGGGCATTATGTCATGGCTTTTAAGCCACATCTGATTGGCCCCTAAGCATAATATATTACTGGCTTGGAAAAATGTGTGAAACAGAGATTGTTCTTTGCAAGATTAACTTTATATCCTATTTTCTCTTCCACTTTTTATTTATTGAAATTTTTTTAAACATTTATTTACTCTTGAGAGAGAGAGACAGAGAGACAAAGCATGAGCAGGGGAGGGGCAAAGTGAGAGAGGGACACAGAATCTGAAGCAGACTCCAGGCTCTGAGTTGTCAGCACAGAGCCTGATGCTGGACTCGAACCCACGAACCACGAAATCATGACCTGAGCTGGGTTGGATGCTTAAGTGACTGAGCCACCCAGGTGCCCCTCTGTCCATGTTTATAATGATTGAGTCTTTTCTATTTTCCTCCTTCCCTCCCCTTCTCCACCCCTGCCTGCCCCCACCCCCACCCCAAACAATCATGTGAACAATGTATGTAGTTATGTATTGCTCTACCACTCATCTCAGTTAATAAATTACCCGTGACATCGCCTAGACCCTGAAACGTCCTGAGGTTAGGAGTCAGGGAAGGAATCTTCTCCCATATTCTTTATCAGGTACATTCTAGCTTGAGCTGTCTTAAGTGATTAAGGTGTGCTAGAGTGAATTTTAACAACTCAGGGAGATGGGGTTGCAGGCAGCTCCCAAAGAGAGAGGGAGCTTACGTGATACGTAACATGTTTCATGTTCAACAAACATACGTATATCTAGACATAGGTACATTTTGATATTTATTGAGATTTCATGGGACACATAGAACACATGGAACACATGGGACACATAGAAATACATTAGAAGATCTGAACATGTATAAATAAGCATTGAGAGGCTCTGTAAAGTATTTTTAATGCAAGGGGAATGTGAGAAACATTTAGGCAGTAAGCATGCTTTGACGTTAATTGTGTTAGTTGTTGAAGGGTGAGTTGGAAGGAAGCAAGGGAAGAAAGGTGGACCATTATGCTTAAAGACCCAACGGTGGTGGAAAGCTTAGTAATGGGCATTAGAGGGTTATCTATAGGAGACAGGTGCCAGAGTTGAAGTAGTGGGCATTTGGGGGTCGATTCTAATAACATTTCCGCTTTACAGACTTCTCCACGTGACATTTGAAGAATGTTGTGGAAGGTTTCTGCACTCTAGCCAGACGAAGGAATTCCCCATTCTTTGTCGATCTGTGCAGTCCCACTGGATATATTTGCTTATAAGCTATTTGAGGCAAGGGCCATATTTTCCCACAGCCTCTAACACAATGCTTTACACATAGTAGGCACTCAATAAGGATTTGTCAAGCGTATGAATGCATAGGGTTTCCATAAAGGCATGATCCAAGGCTGTGCAGGTGGTTGTTCCTCCATTTTTATTGCCATTCGGAACTTACAGCTCCCCTAGCAACTATAACTTGTACCCCTCGAGCATATGTGGTATTTAGTATTTCTGTATGTGGTGTCAACTTTCATGTCGTAATATACTATATACGTAACTGGTTAACTTACAGTTGTTTTGGGAACCACAGGCTTTTTCCCATCTAAAATAAGCCCTTGCTAGCCATCCTAGTCTATGAAGAGGTAACATTCATCGCATGACCTTTCCATGCCTAACTCTCTCCCCCTGACCCTGGCCCCCCAGTTTGGTAGACACATCCAGTTACAAACATATGTTTTAGTTATAATGACAAATCTGTGCTAAATAGCCGTTTTGCTAGTAGCACTATGACATTAATATTTCTTTTTTATATTAAAAGTTTTTTAAGCTTGTTTATTTTGGGAGAGAGCATTTGCACAAGTGGGGTAGAGAGAAGGAGAGACAGAATCCCAAGCAGGCTCTGCACCATCAGCAGGGAGCCTGATGGGGTCGAACTCAAAAACCATGAGATCGTGACCTAAGCTGAAATCAGATGCTCAACTGACTGAGCCACCCAGGCATTAATATTTCTAAAGGCCACTTTTATACTTACTATTATTTTGTCAGGGGTACTTTTATATTATATGTGTATTTTGAAAAAAGGGATCAATTCAAGAGATGGTCTGGTTATGTGAGAAGGTCCTAGAGACAATGACATAGAACAAATATGTTTTCTTCTCCTTGTGCAACCAAAGATGAAAGATAATGGCTTTGTTTGCCTAAAGTAGATACCATAACTTTTCTTTTTCTGTTCATAATTACAAAAATTTTGACAGTTTCTTGAAGCCAAGAAAAATAACTACACTTCATCTTAGTTCTTCTTGTATTTATTTATTTTATTTTGAGAGAGAGAGAGAGAGAGAGAGAGAGAGAGACAGGGAGAGTGGGGAAGGAGCAGAGAGAGAGAGGGAGAGACACAATCTTAAGGTGGCTCCATGCAGAGCATGGGCTCGACACAGGGCTCGACCTCATGACCCTGAGATCATGATCTGAGGTGAAATCAAAAGTCAGAGACTTAAGCTGTTGAGCCACCCAGGTGCTCATTAGTTCTTCTTGTAATTCAGCTTTATGAACAGAAAGCCAAGGAAAGGGGGCAGTGTGCTGGTGGGGGTGTGGTATTAAAGGAAGTCTTATATCCTCTGATATAAGTCAAAAATGACATGTTCCATATTCTTTGTTTGAATAGACTGATAAATGAATTTATACCTAAGTGTTAATATGTGAACTACCACATAGCATTTATAGTTCATTTATAGTTTAAAAGGAATTTCATGGTATTATAGTATATTAACCTTCAATATTAATGTGATGATAGAGATTTCACATTGGGTAGGTGGGAGAGATGTCTCTGGGTGAATAGTTCACTCACCCCCTCAACCCATACCACTTAAAAGGCCACTTCCTCTGCCCTTATGCAATGCTTGTACTTGTTAGTGCCTGTATGGTTTGCAGGCAGTTTAAAAATGACCGCTTATGGGTCTAGTAGCACTCAGTTCCCATACTGAGACAAAAGATACTAGAAAGATCATTTTGCATCACAGCCAGTTTTGGGTTTTTTCTTCTCCTTTTCTTTCTGTCTTTTTTTTTTTTTTGCATTAGGTTAGAGTTCATAATCAGAGTTGAAGACAGGTCAGTGATGATTGATTAATTAATTCATGTGATTTTTATCGGGTACTGGCTATGGGCCAGGCACTACATAACGTATGAGAGAGAGAATGATAACCGAGATAATTGTGGTCGTCGTCCTCATCTAGATTGCTGTGTACATAAGGAAAGAAATGAAAAACCAGTGAAAAAGAAAGAAAAATACTAAACTGTAGTAACTACCAAGACGGGAATAAAAAATTTTGCTAAGATGGTGAATTATGATTGGAGGTGTAAAACCTACTTTTGATGAGGGGTTAGGGGAAGGCTGCGTTTAAGCTAAGTTCTGAAGGTTGGATGGTCATCTTGTGGAGAACAGGGATGGTGATGGGGTAAAAAGAGATGGGGATGATGCTGATGGTAGAAATGATGGTGGAGTTGGTGGTGGTGATGTGATAATGATGACGGTGATGGAGATCATAGTGGTGATAGGGATTAGGAGCCATGATGAGGATTAAAACTACTCTATGGTAAAAACAACGGAGCTACGTCAAATGTTACTCTTTGACATTTTGCCAAAGAAGACCTAGAAATAAAAACAATTAGAATAATATTATATAACTTATGTAATCTTACCTTTGCCTGGGAACAATGTACCCTCGAAACTATACCCAGACCAAGCAATAATTCTGCAACTTTTGTATTTTCTTTTGTAGCTGATGAATCATAGAAAATAAAACAAAACAAAACAGAGTGACTACTCTCATCCTGTTCTTCTGTAGGCAAAATCCAGGAGTTTTGAAAACAGTTTCTTTCTTTTTATGTATTTATTTTTAATGTTTATTTATTTTTGAGACAGAGAGAGACAGAGCATGAACGGGGGAGGGTCAGAGAGAGAGAGACACAGAATCCGAAACAGGCTCCAGGCTCCGAGCTGTCAGCACAGAGCCCAACGCGGGGCTCAAACTCACAGGCTGTGAGATCATGACCTGAGCCGAAGTCGGATGCTTAACCGTCTGAGCCACCCAGGCACCCCGAAAACAGTTTCTTAATACAGTACTACCTTTGCCTTGAGGTCAATGATTGACAAGTATTAGGGAGAAAAATAACATTTTGGGGGGCAGGAAAATAATTACTGACCTGCGGTTTTGTTAATTTATTGATTTGATCAATTTCTATAATGCACTAAGTGTATTTTTCTCTTCAGGGAGAATTTCTGAATATTTCCTGATGGTTATCTCCTCCTTCCCTGCCATATGCTCTTCCCTCTTTTCCTTCTCCTTCTTCTCCTACCAAATCATCCTTAGCATCGACATGTGAAGGTTTCACTGAGGAGCAGGTTATTAATGCTAAGTGGCATCACAAGAGATGGTGTTTTAAAATTGGCTGAGTTGCTGTTAATTATATGCACTCTTACTCACTATCTATGGCAGAGCACTTACGGAAAACCAGCACATTTTATTTATCTTTTGTTTCTGAATTTGAGATTTAAGAACATGGAAAGAATCTCAGTTATTTTGTTAACTGGAAAAAGCGAGTTATAAAACTAATTTTATACTAAGTGCTTAATTTTATATTATGAAATCTATATTATACTATGAAAACATAAGATGCATATATACATAATTTTATATGCCTACAAAGGCCATCAAGATAATAATAAGATGTTAATCTTTTTTTTTTAATTTTTTTTTTTTTAACGTTTATTTATTTTTGAGACAGAGAGAGACAGAGCATGAGCAGGGGAGGGTCAGAGAGAGAGGGAGACACAGAATCTGAAACGGGCTCCAGGCTCTGAGCTGTCAGCACAGAGCCCGACGCGGGGCTCGAACTCACGGACCGTGAGATCATGACCTGAGCCGAAGTCAGCCGCTTAACCGACTGAGCCACCCAGGCGCCCCAAGATGTTAATCTTTTGAGAGTGGGATATTTTGAGAAAATTTTCTGTTTTTTCTTTTCCTAAATTCTGAAATTTCAGAGAAAAGGGATACTTTAGAAATAAACTACAAACAAAACATTAACTTGTTTTGGCCCTTGGCCTGGTATTCCTAGCCATTTCGAAAATAATCAGAGATTTGGGTGAACAAACTGTGTTCTCTTTTGTTGCTTTATATTAGCATTCACACACAAAAAGGAAAGATCTGGTGTCTTAAAAGAGGACAGTGGTTAAATATATTAAAGGTAATAGATCGTGTGACATTAAAATTACATTTTCAAAGAAATTGAATAACCATTATAATTCGTCATGTTATGTGGAAAAAATTAGTTTATGTAGTAAAATAAGAATTATGTAAAAGCAAAAATGTATGTGTGTAGGAGAAAAGACCACAAATAAATAACCATAATTTGGGCCACGGCAATTTCTAGGTGTGCGGAATCATGTTTCTTCATTTTTCGATGACCAGGTATCCCCTTTAAAATGAAATATATAAACATTATTATATTAAAAAAAAAAAAAAAGAATCAGAACAAGATGACCCAGAAAGGAATCATTCAGATGTTTTGGTGAAAATAACCCTGGAAACATGTTACTTTTCTCTGTGTTCATCCAGTGGCTCAAGTAAACAATAGCAAATAATACCATTGAATTTCTCAGACACTGTCTAAACTCTAGAGAAATTCAAAGAAATCTCAAGCTTCAGGGTTGGACTATTGGATTGTCTAACTGGTTATAGCTTGGACGTATTATTGTTAATATGATTATTAGACACGTTACCAACTCAGTGCAATTGATCAGGAGAGTTCAAACACATCAGGAAGCCACAGGAGAGTTTCCTAAAGACTTGCTTACATACTTCCATACAAATGGAATACGAATCAGCTGTATTCACCTCAGTGCCCGGTTCAGCTGCCGGACAAACCCACTGTATGAACTGACCCAATCGCTTGGGCGTCCTTGGACCTCTGGCTTAGGGGAAGAGAACTGTGGGCTGGCAGCGCCTGGTACAGAGGAGGCCCTCAATAAATGGGTGACTGGTCAGGGGCAGCTAAACGCGTCTGATCCCGACTATATCCCATCCCATGGTTTTACCCGGAAAGTAGGCACTTTATGTGTGATATTTACATGAATGGTACCTGCCTGGGGTAAAAAGGTAAAAACGGAAGAGTAATTGTGTTAACAGTAATAACAAGATACTGAAAATCATGGCTGCCAATTACTGTGCACCTGTGTGTGCCAGGCCCCCACAAGCCAGGCCTTCAAGATCACCAGGGGCGCCCCCCCCCAGGCCTTCAAGGTCACCAGGGGCGCCCCCCCCCACCCCCCAGTTGCTAGAGGACTTGTCTTTTCCTGATGGTTATAACATGGAAAGAAACACAATGGCCAGGCTCTCGGCTCACGTGATGTCTAATGCCCTTCACCGCCTCCCCCCGCTGCCCCCGTCCACCTTTCCTTTTAGTCTGCACCCTGATGGTGTTCCATCTCTGTCCGAGGCAGATGAGATTCAAGGTGAGAGAAAGAACAAATCCTGTAAGGTAATTCTGTCACTCACCTCATCTTCATAATCTTCCCTGAGCTTCCTCTGCGGCTCACCCCGGTATTGATCGAGTCACAGGCTATAGCAGACCGAGGCAGGGGGCTGGAAACCTTTCCGCGCCACCCGCGCCAGTGCGCCCGTCTCAGCTCCGAGAAGAAAAGCCTGCTGTGAAAACAATCAGTGCATTCGCTTTAGATCTAAGTGATTCCAACTAGGTCGATGCTTCATGCTGATGTGTTGAAAACATTTAAAAAATTTCTCAGAGTTTGATTTCCACTGGAACATTATGGCATGTGTCTGCAGTTGTTATTTTCCACGAACGCAGCCGACGACTGCTTCCTGCCACAGCACACAAAAGCAGTGGGGACACGGAGGCTTTTTGTCTGCGTGGAGGTTTACTGCGAATGCTTTTTGGGGAAGAGGGAGGAACACGTGCCCAGGTTTGGTTGATAAGCCGCGTGTGATCTTGACCGACGGCGGTAGGGGTTTTTATTATTGTTTGTTTGGCTCCCGAAGTGAATGTGAGCCAGGGCTGACCAAGTACAAATGCGGGCAAATGGACAACTCCCCGGTTTGGTGTTGAGTGTTGAGATTCTTCTCTGTTTTGGCACAGACTTTTATGAGGCCACTTACCAATGACGTCAAGAGTGGCTTTCTCTTCCAAAGGATCCATCGGGTCTCTGCAATTTAGGTTTATATTCAAGAATAATTGGAGCTCCTCATCACGTCTTGGCATCCAGTGGAAAAGAAGCATTTACACAGATATCCTTACCCAAATTAATATTTATTCAATGTCTGGTGGGCACTTGGGACAATATTTAATGGTGGAAGGCACAATCACAGATTTTTCCACCTGAAAAATAATCTGTAAAGGACAGGAACCCCGTACCAGCATTTCTGTGGTTTTAGGGATGTGACAAGAGGTGGGAAGTCCACTTTGAAAGTGTGGGGGTCAGGGGCATCCATAAATTTATTAAATCTGATCACATTTCCAAATTCCTCATCCTGGCTATTAATAACAGAGCCCAGATTTGTTAAGAACAAATCAAAACAAAACAAAAACAAAAAACAAACAAAACCCCCCACAAAATCTACAAACCACACCTTCCTAATTACTTTTCCTTTGTTTGGAGATGCAAAGGACTGACATTAGGGCTTTTTGTTTTGTTTTGTGTTGTTTTGTTTTGTTTTGTTTCATATAGTTCCCCGGGAGATCTGTGGCTGAGTCAGAGTTAGAACTAGGTTGTTAAGTGTTCCGTCTGCCAAGTTCTATAAAAACTATGTGTGTCACTTCAGCTAAGTTTTCTTTGCAATGCCATCGTTTAAATCAAATGTTGGGGTTTTCTTCTAGGCCTGAACTCTCTGGGGTTGTGTTACCCTGTTTGCTGTTTACTGTCAAGACGCTGAGAGAATGTTCTTATAATGATCCAAGAGGAAGTGGCAAATGAATGCTCTTCTTCAGGTATTTTGTTGATTTTTCAAAATGCCTGCCAATAGGAAAATTTCCACAAAACTGTCATCTGAGGGTTTGCTGTATAAATCTGGGAGAAAGCCTTATGGTGTTTTCTTTAGTGAAATGAGTGAGATCCTAAGATCCCCTTTGTGCTCTGATCTGCTGTTTCTCTCAAAGATTGGCTTTCTTATTTGTCAGAATTGTTCCTTAATTCATTACCGTTTCCTGCCTCTGGTTAGTTCTGCGCCCATGGGAGACATTGTGGTTTATTTCACCGAACACCTACTTTGAGTACCTGTTGTTTGTACACTTGACTATTAGCTCATATTCTAAATACAAACTGCCTATAGATGGCCCCCTTTGGAACTTTTATTTGCTATTTTTATATCTCATTTTAAAGAATAAGATCAAGAGGGTGTGGCTTTTATGAGTAAAGGTACTATAGATCTTTGAGTATTACTTTACACTTGAATTTAGATACGCATTTGTATCTGGAAAGCCCAACATGTGTTCGGAGGTTTAGGTCAGTGATACCAATAGCTTCGTTCGGGAGGAGGCGGGAAGAAAATTTCAACTGAATGTCCTCAGCCTCGAAGGTACAAAAGGCTTGTGTTTAAGGGAGACCCGGGTCAATGCTGATGGATCTGGGGGCAGAACTTGTCGCAGCTTTCTAGTTCTTTTTCTTCTTTTTATAGTAGATGTTTGCTTCTCTAAAATGGGACAACTGTTCAAAATGTCTTGGTCTATAGAGTTTTAGAGCCTGGAGATAATATAATCAAGAGAGCTTGTCATGATAATGCTGTTTCACAGTGGTTCATAGCTTGAAGGAGGCAGCATTTATGTAAAATCTTGCTCCTTCTTTCCAATAACAGTGTTTGGCTAAAAACATTAAGAATGTGGCACCATTGCAGGTCAGCGAGTGGGGGAAATAATTCTGATATGTCACCTCTCCAGCACCATTTCATTCGTTTGGAAAACAAACTCCTTGGGTGTGCTGTACAACTACTATTTGTACTTTAAATGTACTATCAAGAGCCCTATTTGTAAAGAATTTATGCACTTAATTTATGTACTCAGCTTGTCAAGTTACTTTGTTTCTGGATTTTCTGCCCCAGAGCAATGGGGAGCCTCCAACATGCACCGCAAAGAGAAAAACTGTAGGCTTATAATAAGCCTATAGTGGCTCATGCGTGAAGCTTAGGCTACTATAGATTTTCCAGAAAATCAAATATGGATGTTGCAGAAATAACTTTTCTTGCCAGAAGAAGCGACTCATTATGGGACCATTAACTGTGGATCTCTTGGGAGTTTCTTTAAGCAATTATTTAAAAGCCAGTGTTTCCCAGCCAAACTTTTGGAGAAATATAACCTGATGCTGGCAGGTCAGCAGAGCTGCTTTAAATGAACATTTCCCCACAGGAAGTTATTTCAGATGGGCCAGTGGAATTGGCAGGTGGCACTGAGTTCTCTTTCAGCCAATTGGGAAAGCATGTTTTCACAAGGGTAGATGCTTTAAGGTGAGCATACTGAAAAAAAATGGATAAAATTAGTTTTCCAGAAATAATAAATTTTAGACATCGTTCAGCAATTTTTAATATAAAAAAACCCTTCTATGCCTGGGTACTGTGAAGATGGCATTATTGAGGAGTTGTATTATGACACGTTAATGCATAAGGCAAGTCTTAATTCGTCTGATGAATCCCATTAAACTACTGTGTATGGAATCTTGTGGATTCAGAGGAAGCTGAATTGTAGAGTTGTCATGCTTTGTCAGTTTATTTTTATTCTTTTGCAGCCCTCTATCTGGTCACTATTGTTTTGTCCTTGAAAGGAAACTGCAGGGTTTTGTTTTTGTTTTCTGGACTTCCTCTGGACTTTGAGGATCATGTAGAGCACCATCTCACAAATGTTGGAGAGCTCTTTTTCACAAAAGGCAATAAAAATATATCCCTGGTTTAATAAATGGTGCGCCCTGCCTCATTCTTAGTTTCCGATTGACAAGAGGCTGAATTATTTCCATAAAGCTATTGCTTACTTCTTTCTAGTGCTATTTCCATAAAGCTATTGCTTCCTTCTGTCTAGTGCTTTTTTTTTTCTGTTAGTGGGGTTCAAGAGCCTTTTGGCAGAAGGATGACGTATGGGGATACATTATCGCCTCCCTCTTTGTGGTTCCCATTCAGATGACTGCTGACAGTATTTAGCTGGTTTACTTATGGAATTTTAAAAAGGCATTGAATTTAGAACATTATATTAGTTCATTGTCAGGATGTTCTATTTCATTGACAAGCAGAATTTAGAAAATATTCGGATGCCTAATAACTTCTTGTTCTTCAAATCTATTTTCTTCTATTGAAAAAAATATTATGAAGACTGTTAATCATACCTGTTGCTCTGATTATATGTATATCCCTTACGATATAAAGTAGGAAGAGATTAAATTCAGATGTGGAAGTTAGTTTTAGGAAACAGATTAATTTGCTTATTCATTTGTTTCTTGATTCGTTCATTCACTTCATTCATTCATTTATTCACTCACCAACTAATCAATGGATATTTGTTCAGCTTTTAACAAGTGGTAGGCATTTTATTGAATGCTTAGGATAAAAGTAAAAACACACATGGTTTTTGCCCTCAAGGAGTTTATGGTTTATTGTAAAAACAAAACAAAACAAAACAAAACAAAACAGAATAAAAAACAACACATAATTACAATGTAATGATATTTGCCATAATTCATCCAATGAACAAATATTTTTTGAGTCCCTACCATGAGCTAAGCACAGTCCTAGGAATCAGGATATGATGAGTAAGTTCTCTGTCTTCTTAGAGCTCAGGAGACCTCATCTCCTGTCACATGTCCCCTTGTCCACTTTGGTATGGCCACATTGGGCATTATTGGTCTGACCTCTTTCAGTTGCAAATGACAAATTCAAATCAAGCTGTTAAGCAAGAGAGGGTGATTCCTGCCTCACCTAATTGATGAGTCCAAGCTCTGAGGCTCAAATAATTCTATAGGGGCTGTGTCTCTGTCTCCGTGTCTCACCAGTTTTTTCCTTTCTTTCTCCCATTACTTTCTCCCACAGTAGGAAATCTGCAAGGATTCTTACTGCTCTTTTGGAGTTTACAAGCTCACTCTTTAGTTCAATTTCTAGGTCAGTTAGCAGGAGTAACCATGCTTGAGGCAATGACCTGAACTTATTTGGTCACAAAACCTCACCTGAACTGGTTTGTTCAGATTATTTACATATTTTTTTCTGTAAAAATGTTAATTAGGGTGATGTTCCAGAATGTGCTGGAGTGTTACTTAATATATATTCTAAGCATTGTATTATCCTTGTACAATCTGTAAAATCTGAGTTCAGATTCGTATGTTGCTCTAGTGGAATCATAGAGGGGATTGTGAGCCTATATAATTAAGTTTTTTATATTTATCCATCAGTTGAATCTAAAAATGGGGAAAAACATTCCAGTATTTGAAATATTTGCTATAAAACAAACATAAAGTGTTTCATAGGTTAAGACATGCAATCGTGTATATCTTCAAAGCAGTGTCACTAAAAGTAGAAATACAATTAATGAAAGTTGGAAGTGGGGAGGGCAATGGAGCGAGATATTTTTCTTCCTGAATATTTTAATATGCCTTTGCCTTTTCCTGAAGAAGATTCACTTCCTCTGCTAAGAAATACATTACTTAAAATTCTTTTCCTTTTGAAACACTCCTTTCCATGGCTTCAAGATCTGTTCCAGCCTGACTTTCAGGATCTGCTGGATGGCTGTCTTCTGGAATTTCCTTGCATTTTGCTGCCTTATTTGGGCCGTGGTATCTTATAATCTCATATTCTCCTCACTCTTGAATTTCATTTGTTGTTGCTATTATTCTTGGAGTACATTTTCAAGTAATTCTTTCAAATCTGTACAAATCTGTAGATGGTGGATTTGGGGAGTCTGAATGTCTGAAAACGACTTCATTTTGTCTTCACTCTTGATTGATAGCTAGAATGTAGGCTCAAAATAATTTTCACTCAGAACTTATGAAGGCATTTTTCCAATGTTTTTGGCATCCAGTGTTACTTATGAAATGTCCTAAACCAATTTGGTCCTTCTTCCTTTGAGGGTAAATGTGATCTCTTTGGAAGCTTTTAGGATCTTCTTTAGAATCCCAGTATTCTTGAAATTTTATAATAATGTGTTCAGATTTTTCCCCGCATTCTTTCTGCTCACCCCCAGATAGAATCTTTCAAAATGAAGACATATTCTTTTTGTTGGTTTATTTAATCTTTGGATAATTTCATTCTTTTATTCCTTTGATAAATTGCTCATGTCCCTTTTCTTAACTACTGCTTTCTAGAACTACTAGTAGACAGATGTGGGTCCTTCTGGATTGATTGTGCTGAAATCCTTCATATTTTCTGCTTATTTGTCATTTTCTTCTAGATTCTGGAACATTTCATTGACTTTTTCATTCAGTATTCTATCAAGCTTTCAAATGTCAAGAATTACATTATGAATTTTTACAAACCCTGTTCCTTTTATCATTGCAACTTGTTCTTGTTATATGAATGAAATAGTCTGTTGAACTCTCTCATAAAACCATCTAAAATTAGTTTAAGATTCCCTGCTCCTCCCTGAGTTATTTCTGTTTCCTCCAGCAACAGTGGATATTCCTGTTCATTTGTATTCTTTTGTTTTTTGTTTTTGTTTTGCTATGTTTTTTCTCAAGTATCTGACAATAGTGGGTTGCCCATTTGTATTTATGAATTAAGTATAGGATAATTATTACATGTTGTTTCCACGGCTTTCCTCTGCAGCTTAACTATGTCAGGCTTTACTCCATGTTGTGTAGGACTAGGAGTAATAGTTGAGCAGTTTGGGTGTGCCCTCTCAGACCCCAAAAGAAAGTTGGCCCCCACTCTGGGGTCCCATCCTTCACTTTGGAAGCCAGTGTCTCCATTTTGAAAAATGTTGACAAGGATCAGAGGGGACTGCCTCATTCAGACCCTTATTAAATAATAAAGTCTTTTTATCAGGCTGTGAGATGAAATATTCAGAATGGTAAGAGAAAGAGAAAAATGATTTTAATCTACTCAAGGTACTCAAATATCTAAACAGGGTATTATTACATAACAATCAGATATCATCCGTATTGTTTTCTGAGTATTATTTTTTTATTTTTATTTTTAAAGTTCATTTGCTTATTTTGAGAGAGACAGAGACAGCATGAGCAGGGCAAGGGAGGGGCAGAGAGAGAGATAGAGAGAATCCCAAGCAGGCACCATACTGTAAGTCCAGAGCCTGATATGGGACTCAAATTCATCATACCGTGAGATTATGCCTTGAGCCAAAACTGAGAGTTGGATGCTAAGCCAACTGAGCCACCCAGGCACCCCCTGAGTCTATTATTGGTGTGATTTCTTTTATTTCCAAAGTCTGTGCAGAAGTGTTAATTTCCACAATTATGACAGTGAGGAAAAAGTGTGGGCTAACTGGTATATCTGCTTGAGGAATTTGTTGAGATGGTCTTTATATCTTCTCCATGACTTTTTCATTACTGTTCCATGAAAATTTGAAAATAATATGTATTTTACATCTGTTAGATACAATGTTTCTCTCTTACTCTTTCTCCTCAATAAATCAGACTCTGTAATTGTGTTATTCAAGTACTCTATATTTTTTATCTGCTTGATCTGTCACATTTTGAAAGAGGCGTGTTATCTCCCGGAAGACTGCACTTTCTGCTAGTTTCTCATTGTATTTCTAAAAATTATTCATCTAATGTATTTTGCGATTAGTTTTTTTTCAATGTATAAAGTTTCTTGACATATCCGTTTGGCAGAGTGTACCTTTTATAAATATGAAATATCCCGCTTAATGCATTTTGTTTCAGCTTTACTTCAATCGTAATATTTCTACCTGCTTTCCTTTTGTTTCCATTTGCTTATCATATCTTCAGCTACTTAACCTTTATCATTTTATTTAAAATGATCTTTTAAATAGCCTCTGAACTGAGTTTTGCCTTTCTTCCCTAATTTTAGTCATCGTCTTTTATATAGAAATGTTGTTCATTCCATTTGCAACATTAATTGATTTGTTTGGTCTTGGTCTTATTTTTATCTGATACCTTTTATGTTTTGTGGCCCTTCCCTCCTTCCTTCATCCCTTCTTTCCTTCTTTTCTTTCCTATCTTTCCTTGGAGTGATCAATTTTTTTTTCTTACTGATTTAGTTCTCCATCTCATTTATCTTCTGCTAATGAGGAATATTACTTTTTGTAAAAAATATACTTGGCCCATTTTTTAAAAATCTTCTTCTAATGTTTACTTTTTTTTTAAAGAGAGAGAGAGAGAGAGAGAGAGCAAGAGCAGAGGAAAGACAGAGAGAGGGAGACACAGAATCTGAAGCAGGCTCCAGGCTCTGAGCCATCAGCACAGAGCCCAACACAGAGCTCAAAATCAGGAACCATGAGATCTTGGCCTGAGCCGAAGTTAGATGCTTAACCAACTGAGCCACCCAGGTGCCCCTACTTGACCAAAATTTTTTAACAGCAAATAATCACCGTAATCTCAGGATAAAGATAAGAATTTTAATATTCATTTACTCCATCGTAGTTGTGCCATCTTTTATTAAGAGTATATGAGGAGTGTCTGGGTGGCTCAGTCGGTTAGGCATCTGACTTTGGCTCAGGTCATGATCTCGAGGTTTGTGGGTTCGGGCCCCACGTTGGGCTCTGTGTGTCGGATTCTCTGTCTCCCTCTCTCTCTGCCCCTCCTCTGTTTGTGCTCTCTCTCAAAAAAAGAATAGAAACTAAATAAATAAATGTAAAAACAAAGTATATAAAATTTAGCTCTGGAATTTATTAAAAATAAGTTTACCTTTCCTTTCAAAAATCCTTCCTTAATAATTGATCTAAGCTTCAAGAGCATATTGTTAGAAATTCCTTACACTTAATATTTATTTAATTGGTCTTATTCCCCAAACATCTCCTGTATATGACAATTCCTTTCATTCTGCTACATTTATGTAGATTCCTATCTGCCTCAGTGATTTTTTTAAATAGAAAGCACATTGAATTCTTGCATTAAAAAAGGTGAAAAATAACGATTTATGTAAGAATAGAATTTCAGGAAAATAGTTCATTTTGCTAAACATTTCTAGAAATCTTCCTGCATTCTTTAGTGTTACTTTGAAGATTCCTGTGAGAAAATATTTTGACTTACCCATAAAGAATTGAGGAGATAAAGACAACGTGTGTATTAGTGTACGTGTATGTATATATTGTCATTTTTGAGGACTGGCGTTCCTATAATTTTGACATATTCTTCCTGTTTTCTTTCCATGATATTAGGCAATGGTTATAGTAGAGGATGATACTTTAAGTATTTTACTTCTACAAATAAAATTTGGCAACCATTTAAAAAAATTTTATATTAAGTTCTAAAATCCAATTCTGGCAACCAATGGTTCTAGCGTCTTTAACGTACATATTCATAATTTTATCTTTACCCTTAGAATTCAGAAATTTGTCAGGATATGTCAAGAGATGGGCCCTCAAGAAATAATCCTGCCCTGCTCCCAGAAGACCTTTGGATATAAAGTCTTGTGACTTTCTTCAACTCAGGAAAAAGGTCTTTATTATATCTCTGATTAATGCTTTTCTTTAATTTTTTCTGTTCTTTTTTTCTTTTCTTTTATGATTTCTTGTTATTTCCTGCATTCTTTTCTCTGGCCTTCCAGTTTATTAATTTGTCTTTTTCCCTACTTGCTAATTGCTCATTTTTTGTGCCTCGATGCTCCCCAACTTTTTTTCTGGATAAAATGTTAGCTCAAACTCCACTAAAATGGGGGTGCCTGGGTGGCTCAGTCACTTAAGTGTCCAACTTCAGCCCAGGTCATGATGTCGGGGTTCGTGAGTTTGAGCCCTGTGACGGGCTCTGTGCTGACAGCTCAGAGCCTTGAGCCTGCTTCAGATTCTGATTCTGTGTCTTCCTCTCTGCTCCTCCCTGCTCATGCTCTGTCTGTCTGTCTGTCTGTCTCTGTCTCTCTCTCTCTCTCTGTGTCTTTCTCAAAAATAAATAAGCATTGGAAAAATTTTTAAAAATCCACTAAAATGGCTTGAATCTATATGTGTATTTAATGTCCTGTTTCCTACATTCATATTTTGTATAGGTGCTACTAATTCTGATTGCATAGCCTGATTACCTCTCACCCTCATTTTTATAATAAAACACACAAATGTGCATTTCAATCAGTTTTGACACACGTGTGTGCCTATGTAACCACTACCCCCACCAAGACATCAAACACTCTCAGAGGCACAGAAACCTCCCTAGACTTTCAGAGGCATCTGTTATTTTGATTTTGTCATTATAACTTACATCTTTCCTGTTCTAGAGATTCATTTAAATGGAATCATATGGCGAGTTCTCTTTTAAGTCTTGCTTCTTTCCCACAGCGTAGTGCCGGAGATTCATTCATGTTTTTGCGTATGTCAGTATTCCTTCCTTCCTTCCTTCCTTCCTTCCTTCCTTCCTTCCTTCCTTCCTTCCTAACTTCTTTCTTTCTTTCTTTCTTTCTTTCTTTCTTTCTTTCTTTCTTTCTTTCTTTCTTTCTTTCACTTTTCTTTCCCCACCTCCCTTTTTCCATTGAGGAGTATTCCATTGGGGATAAACCTTGTTCATCCATTCATCTCTTAAATATTTGGGTAGTTTACAGTAATTGAGCTCATACTGAGCTACTATGAATACACTGCCGTGAACATTTTTATATAAGTCTCTGTATGGACATATGTTTTCATGCCTTTTGGGTAAATACCTAGGAGTGGAATTGCTAAGTCATGGGGTAGATATATGTCTAACTTTGAAAAACTTCCCGTTTTCCAAATGGATGAACAATTTTACACATCCATCAGCAGTGTGTGAGAGTCTAGCTGCTGTATAGCCTCACCAGCACTTGATATGGTTGGTTCTGGCTTCAGCCATTCTAACAGGTGTGTAGTGGTTTTTCATTGTTTTTTAAAATAATTTATTTATTTTTTAATTTACATTCGAGTTAGTTAGCATATGGTACAACAATGATTTCAGGAGTAGATTCCTTAATGCCTCTTACCCATTTAGCCCTTCCCCCCCCCTCCCACAACCCCTCCAGTAACCCTCTGTTTGTTCTCTATATTTAAGAGTTTCTTATGTTTTGTCTCCCTCCCAGTTTTTATATTATTTTTGCTTCCCTTCCCTTATGTTCATCTGTTTTGTCTGTTAAAGTCCGCATATGAGTGAAGTCCTATGATTTTTGTCTTTCTCTGATTGACTAATTTCACTTAGCATAATACCCTCTAGTTCCATCCATGTAGTTGCAAATGGCAAGATTTCTTTTCTTTTTTTTTTTTTTTTGATTGCCAAGTAACACTCCATTGTATGTATTATATACATCACATCTTCTTTATCCATTCATCCATTGATGGAATTTGGGCTCTTTCCATACTTTGGCTGTTGTCGATAGTGCTGCTATAAACATTGGGGTGTATGTGCCCCTTCGAAACAGCACACCTGTATCCTTTGGATAAATACCTAGTAGTGCAATTGCTGGGTTGTAGGGTAGTTCTATTTTTAATTTTTTGAGGAACCTCCATACTGTTTTCCAGAGTGGCTGCACCAGTTTGCATTCCCACCAGCAGTGCCAAAGAGATCCTCTTTCTCTGCATCCTTGTCAACATCTGTTGTTGCCTGAGTTGTTAATGTTAGCCATTCTGACAGGTGTGAGATGGTATCTCATTATGGTTTTGATTTGTATTTTCCTGATGATGAGTGATGTGGAACATTTTTTCATGTATCAGTTGGCCATCTGGATGTCTTCTTTGGAGAAGTGTCTATTCATGTCTTTTGCTCATTTCTTCACTGGCTTATTTGTTTTTTGGGTGTTGAGTTTGATAAGTTCTTTATAGATTTTGGATATTAACTCTTTATCTGATATGTTGTTTGCAAATATCTTCTCCCATCCCGTCAGTTGCCTTTTAGTTTTGCTGATTTTCTTTTGCTGTGCAGAAGCTTTTTATCTTGATGAGGTCCCAATAGTTCATTTTTGCTTTTGTTTCCCTTGCCTCCAGAGACGTGTTGAATAAGAAGTTGCTGTGGCCAAGATCAAAGAGTTTTTTGCCTGCTTTCTCCTCAAGGATTTTGATGGCTTCCTGTCTTACATTTAGGTCTTTCATCCATTTTGAGTTTATTTTTGTGTCTGGTGTAAGAAAGTGGTCCAGGTTCATTCTTCTGCATGTCGCTGTCCAGTTTTCCCAGCACCAGTTGCTGAAGAGACTACCTTTATTCCATTGGATATTCTTTCCTGCTTTGTCAAAGATTAGTTGGTCATATATTTGTGAGTCCATTTCTGGGTTCTCTATTCTGTTCTATTGATCTGAATGAGTGTTTTTGTGCCGGTACCATACTGTGTTGATGATTACAACTTTGTAGTATAGCTTGAAGTCCAGGATTGTGACACCTCCAGCTTTGGTTTTCTTTTTCGAGATTGCTTTAGCTATTCAGGGTCTTTTCTGTTTCCATACAAGTTTTATGATTGTTTTTCTCTAGTTCTGTGAAGAATGCTGGTATTATTTTGATAGGGATTGCATTGAATATGTGGATTGCTTTGGGTAGTATTGACATTTTAACAATATTTGTTCTTCCCATCCACGAGCATGGAATCTTTTTCTATTCTTGTGTCTTCAATTTCTTTCATAAGTTTTCTATAGTTTTCAGTGTATAGATTTTTTTACCTCTTTGGTTAGATTTATTCCTGGGTATTTTATGGGTTTTGGTGCAATTGTAAATGGGATCAATTCCTTGATTTCTCTTTCTGTTGCTTCGTTATTGGCGTATAAGAATGCAACCGATTTCTGTGCATTGATTTTATATCCTGAAACTTTGCTGAATTCATGAATCAGTTCTAGCAGTTTTTTGGTGTAATCTTTTGGGTTTTCCATATACAGTATCATGTCATCTGCGAAAAGTGAAGGTTTGACCTCCTCCTGGCCAATGTAGATGCCTTTTATTTCTTTGTGTTGTCTGATTGCAGAGGCTAGGACTTCCAATACTATGTTGAATAACAGTGGCGAGAGTGGACATCCCTGTCTTGTTCCTGATCTTAGGAGGAAAGCTCTCAGTTTTTCCCCATTGAGGATATTAGCATTGGGTCTTTCATATTGACTTTTATGTTCTCAAGGCATTATCCTTCTATCCTTACTTTCTTGAGGGTTTTTATGAAGGAAGGATGCTGTATTTTGTCAAATGCTTTCTCTGCACCTATTGAGAGGACTGTGTGGTTCTTGTTCTTTCTTTTATTGATGTGATGTATCACATTGATTATTTTGCAGATATCGAACCAGTCCTGCATCCCAGGTATAAATCCCACTTGGTCGTGGTGAATAATTTGTTTAATGTATTGTTGGATCCAGTTGGCTAGTATCTTGCTGAGGATTTTTGCATCTGTATTCATCAGGAAAAATGGTCTATAATTCTCCTTTTAGGTGAGGTCTTTGTCTGGTTTTGGAATCAAGGTAATGCTGCCTTCATAGAGAGTGTTTGGAAGTTTTCCTCCATTTCTATTTTTTTGGAACAGCTTCAAGAGAATAGATGTTAACTCTTCTTTAAATGTTTGGTAAAATTCCCCTGGAAAGCCATCTGGCCCTGGACTCTTGTTTTTTGGGAGATTTTTGATTACTAATTCTATTTCCTTACTGGTTATGGGTCTGTTCAAATTTTCTATTTCTTCCTGTTTCAGTTTTGGTAGTGTATATGTTTCTAGGAATTTGTCCATTTATTCCAGATTGCCCATTTCATTGCAATATAATTGTTCATAATATTCTCTTATTATTGTTTTTATTTCTGCTGTGTTGGTTGTGATCTCTCCTCTTTCATTCTTGATTTTATTTATTTGGGTCCTTTCCTTTTTCTTTTTGACCAAACTGGCTAGGGGTTTATCAATTTTATTAATTCTTTCAAAACTCCAGCTTCTGGTTTCATTCATCTGTTCTACTATTTTGGGGTTTTTTTTTTTGTTTGTTTGTTTTTTGTTTTTTGTTTTTGGTTTCAACAGCACTGATTTCTGCTCTAATCTTTATTATTTCCTGTCTTCTTCTGGTTTTGGGTTTTATTTGCTGTTTCTTTTCGAGCTCTTTAAGGTGTAAGGTTAGGTTGTGTATCTGAGTCCTTTCTTCCTTCTGTAGGAAGGCCTGGATTGCTATATACTTTCCTCTTATGACCACCTTTGCTGAGTCCCACAGGTTTTGGGCTGTGGTGTTATCTTTTTCGCTTTCATGGGCTTCCATGTACTTTTTAATTTCCTCTTTAACTTCTTGGTTAGCCCATTCATTCCTTAGTAGGATGTTCTTTAGCCTCCAAGTATTTGTTATCTTTCCAAATTCTTTCTTGTAGTTGATTTCGAGTTTCATAGAGTTGTGGCTTGAAAATATGCATGGTATGATCTCGATCTTTTTATACTTGTTGAGGGCTGATTTGTGTCCCAGTATGTGGCCTATTCTGGAGAACATTTCATGTGCACTGGAGAAGAATGTATATTCCACTGCTTTAGGATGAAATGTTCTGAATATATCTGTTATGTCCATCTGGCCCAGTGTGTCATTCAAAGCCATTGTTTCCTTGTTGATATTCTGATTAGATGATCTGTCCATTGCTGTAAGTGGGGTGTTGAAGTCCCCTACTTGTATGGTATATTATCAATGAGTTTCTTTATATTTGTGATTAATTGATTTATATATTTGGGTGCTCTCATATTTGGCACATAAATGTTTACAATTGTTAGGTATTTTTGCTGGGTAGACCCCTTAATTATGCCCCTTTTCATCTCTTGTTACAGTATTTCAAAGTCTAGATTGTCTGATGTAAGTATGGCTACTCTGGCTTTCTTTTGTCGATCATTAGCATGATAGATGGTTCTCCATCTCCTTACTTTCAATCTGAAGGTGTCTTTAGGTCTAAAATGGGTCTCTTGTAAACAGCATATAGATGGATCTTGTTTTCTTATCCATTCTGTTACCCTATGTCTTTTGATTGGAGCATTTAGTCCATTGACATTTAGAGTGAGTACTGAAGAGAGGAATTTATTGCCATTTTGTTGCTTGTAGCATTGGAGTTTCTGGTGGTGTTCTCTGGTCCTTTCTAGTCTTTTTTGCTTTTGGTATTTATTTATTTATTCATTCATTTATTTATTTATTTATTCATCTCTTCTCCCCTCAGAGAGTCCCCCTTAAAATTTCTTGCAGGGCTGGTTTAGTGGTCACAAATTTCTTTGATTTTTGTTTGTCTGGGAAACTTTTTATCTCTCCTTTTATTTTGAATGACAGCCTTGCTGGATAAAGAATTCTTGGCTGCATATTTTTCTGATTCAGCACATTGAATATATCCTGCCACTCCTTTCTGGCCTGCCAAGTTTCTGTGGATAGGTCTGCTGCAAACCTGCTCTGTCTTCCCTTGTAGGTTAAGGGCTTTTTTCCCTTGCTGCTTTCATGATTCTTTTCTTGCCTGAATATCTTGTGAATTTGACTGTGATATGCCTTGTTGATGGTCGGTATTTGTTGAATCTAATGGGAGTCCTCTGTGCTTCCTGGATTTTGATGTCTGTGTCTCTCCCCAGGTTAAGAAAGTTTTCTGCTATGATTTGCTCACATAACCCTTTTACCCCTTTTTCTCTCTCTTCATCTTCTGGGACCCCTATGATTCTGATGTTCCTTTTTAATGAGTCACTGAGTTCTGTAATTCTTAAATCATGCTCTTTTGCCTTAGTCTTCCTCTTTTTTTCTGCTTCATTATTCTCCATAAGTTTGTCCTCTATATCGCTGATTCTCTGCTCTGCCATATCCATCCTTGCCACCGTGGCATCCACTCAAGATTGCAGCTCAGTTATACCATTTTTTATTTCATTCTGACCAGCTTTTACTTCTTTCATCTCTGCAGAAAGGGATTCTAATCTATTTTCGACTCCAGCTAGTATTCTTATTATCGTGATTCTAAATTCTGGTTCAGACACCTTGCTTGTATCTGTATTGGTTAAGTCCCTGGCTGTCGTTTCTTCCTGCTCTTTCTTTTGGGGTGAATCCCTTTGTTTCTTCATTTTGAAGGAACAAAAGGAATTAGTGAAGTAAAAAAAATTAAAATTAAAAAATTAAAATTAAAAAATTAAAAACAATGCCTACACACACACACATACACAAATCAAATAAATGATGCTAGGTCCTAGGTGTGTTTTGGTCTGGGTGTTGAAATGGGCTTGATCGATTAGAGAAAAAAGGGAAGTAAAAAAAAAAGGAAATCATTTGAAAATTTGAAAATAAGAATACAGTGAAACAGAATAAAAGGAAATGATGGAAGTAAAATAGAATTTGAAAAAATTTACACAAAGGTAAAAAATATAGTAGAAAAAAATTAAAGAAAAATATTTTTAATAAAAATTGAAAATAAAAATAATCTTTTTCTTTCTGTATTCAAGAAAAAGAAAAGAAAAAAAAGAAAATTGAACACATGGACGAGTAAACAGATTGAAATACGATTGAAATTACTTCATATTCCCCTAGAAGTCAAACTATGAAGCACTTTATAGTTGGTAAACTAAGCAGGTGGAGAGATTTGTGTTCCTGAAAAGCAAGGTTGGCCCAGTTGGGCAGGGCTTAGTGTAATGGCTCCCTTCTCCACTAGATGGCGCTGCTAGCCTACTGGGGTGGATCGTTGTGGTGCTTGCAGGTGTGTATGCACATGCGCGGGAGCGGTGAAAATGGCGTCACCCAGCTACCCAGTCTCTAGTATCGGAGCTCTGTTCTCCTCAATCAACAATTGCGCACCTGTCCTTTGTCTTCAGCCTCCGTTCACTCCCCGTTTTTACACTGTTGGTGACCAAGCCCCAAGCAGCACCTCCCTCCTGAGTTTTATCTCAGATGCAGCTGTGTTTCCCGATCCCTCACTTCTGAGGGACTGTAGCTTTGACCCATTCTGCCCCTCTGTGGGAAGGTCTCACTGAGCAATGGCCAGGTGCTGGCCACACCCAGGAACGTTTGTGGGACCCTGCTGCTGCGGAGGCCCAGAGACTGTGTCCAGGTGCCAGCCCCCCCAGAGAAAGTTCACGTGCCCGTGTAGCAGCAGCGTTTCAGGGATTATGGCAAATCACAACACGCATCTGGAGCCAGGCTTCACCCCCAAAGTCCTTGTTCCAGCACCGGCGAATGTGGTTGTTCTCCAGGATCCGCTGGGACCTTTGCCTGTGGGGAGTCCTCCCAGCAGGGGAACCACCTCTCCCCGTGTGGCCTGAAGACCCCCAGACTTCACTCTGCTCCTGGGGATTCTCCCTTCCCACCAGAGCACCACCAGGTATTGAGCTGGGGAGTTTCAGACTCTGTGCTCCCCCTGTTTATAGAGTCTTAATGGAATTTAAGCCCTCTGCTTTCTCCTTTCTCCCTTTTTAGTTCAGTCCCTGCAGCTGTTTCCACTTTTCCACTTTCTCTCCAGCTGCTTTTGCGGGGGGCTGTGCTTTTCCCATATTCTCCCCCCACCCCCATCTCCATCCTCTCTCCACAAACAAAAACAGCTCCCTGCCCTCTGTGGCATCTCTCTCCCCCAGTTCACCTCTCTGCATCGTGTACCTGCTGAGTTCTGTGGTTCAGGTTGTGCAGATTGTCGTGTTAATCCTCAGATCAGTTTTCTAGATGTGCAGGTTGGTTTAGTGTTGATCTGGCTGTATTTCATGGACACCAGACGCACAAAAAAAACTTTCATGCTGTTCCGCCATCTTGGGTCCTCCCCTATGTTTATTTATTTTTGAGAGAGAGAGAGAGAGACAGAGTGTGAGCAGGGGAGGGGCAGAGAGAGGGAGACACAGAATCTAAGGCAGGTTCCAGGCTCTGAGCTGTCAGCACAGAGCCCGTTGCGGGGCTTGAGCCCATGAGTTGTGAGATCATGACCTGAGCTAAAGTCAGACACTTAACCAACTGAACCACCCAGGAGCCCAGCGTTTTTATTTCTAAACAAAATTTTTTAAGAGCAGAAATATTAAATTTTGATAAAGCCCAATTTTCCATGTTTTTCCTTTGTGGTTGGTGCTTTTTGTACCTTGCCTAAGACGCTTTGCCCCCCAGTGGGCATTTGGCAGTATCTATAGCGTCTAGAGACATTTTTGTTTGTCACAACTCAGGTGGGTGGAGAGCTAATAGCACCTAATGGGCAGAGGGCAGGGATACTGCTGAGCGTCCCGCAGTGGCCACGACATCCTCCTCACCGTGTGGAATTATCCAGCCCCAAATGTCAATAGTGTCAAAGTTTGAGAAGCTGGTTTCAAGTGACACAGGAATGTCCAAATGACTTTTCCCTTTTTCTTATTGGAGGTTTCTTATTAGGAAGATTGGTCCATTGAAAGCATTCATTTGTAACGTCTTATAGTCTGTATTATGCTGTAGCTACCATTTATTGAGCAGGCTCCACCCTCGTACTTTATGTATTATCTCACATAAGTCTGACAAGTATTCTCCCCACTTTACAGATAGAAAAACAAAAGCCAGAAAGGACCCCCTACTCCCCCCCCCCCCATCCACCCCAGAGGTCAAAGAGCCAAGATTTCTGTTTAGATCAGTGTGACAGTTTCCTGTAAGACTCAAAGTGTTCTTGGTGTTTATTTTCATATAAAATTTAAATTATCACTTAGATTACTGACTGTACTTTAATCTTATTATAATACTGATACTCTGAAAAAAGGTGTGCTGTGTTTGCATTATGATAGATGATAGAATACTTCAGGTGGAAACATAGGGCAGTAAGGAGATAGATACTTTCATTTCCACTTTAGAGATTGCCAAGCTAAGCAGCAGCGGTCAAGTGCTTTGTCTGATACCCAGGAATGAATTTAGGCAATTGACTGCTCTTCCCTCTATTTTTGGTTTTGTTTTCCATTTTACTGTCCAACTTTCTGATGATTGAAAGTAGTATAGAGTAGGTTTTGCTTAGGATTAATAAAAGGTATAAGCAATTTTTCCTGACAGCCCCGAAAACAATGTAAGTAAACTACTTATGAAAATTGTAGTGTACTTTTAGAGTGTTTTGAACAATTTGAATGAGTAATAGGAAATATATTTGTATGCTGAGACCTTTGAGGCTTCTTTCAACAATATTGGGTACTTTGGATACTACGAGTGGATATCTTTCCAGGATTCCTACCATTGATTTGGAGTGATTCTCCAAATCGCTCATTAGGTTTTCTGCCATCATCCAATTACATGGATGCTCTGTGCTCTGTGATGTAAATTTAGATTGTGGTACCACAGAGCTCCAAACCCTTTGCCCACAAGGGCTGTTTTCAACCTGTGCCCAAGCCTTAGGAGTGTAACCCTATGTCACCCCCATGGAGAGCAAAGATGGACTGTGCCGGCCTGGTCCAAGGTCCCCCAAATTCATTTAGAGCAGCTCTGCTATTGTGATTTATTTAAATTTCTGAAGTGTGATTTCACAGTGCTTGAAAAATTTTCATATCAGGACAAAGCACTAACATCTAACACTGAAAATTATGGCTGACCGTGAGTTGCCTCTTTGCCAACGTTGCTTACCACATCGCCTTCTCTTCCCCCATAAACATGCAACTTGTGCTTCATCCATGGAAAAAACTTCTTTTATTTAAGTTTTTTTAAACATTTATTTATTTTTGAAAGAGAGAAAGAAAGAGAGCAAGTGGGGAAGGGGCAGAGAGAGGGAGACAGAGGATCCGAAGCAAGCTCCATGCTGTGAGTGCAGAGCCCAACATGGGGCTCGAACCCATGAACCCTGAGATCATGACCTAAACTGAAATCAAGAGTCAGATGTTTAAATGACTGAGCCACCCAGGTACCCCATCCATAAAAATTTATGCAGTTCTCTGGGGTTATCTGAAGGTGTCTTATTTCATACCTCTATTAGTACATGCTGGATTGTTTTGTTTTGTATTCGTTGACATTCTTTTCTACTTGGGGTATGAGAATGTTTAAATTTAAAAGATAAGGCTAATTTGTGTTTCAAATGGATACACCAATTTGTATTTTTACAAAGCATATTTAAGATTGTCCATTGACCCATGTGCTCTCCAATACTTGGTGTAATCAAATTTATTATTTTTTTCCAATCTAAGGAGAGTAAAATTGTATCTTATTTTTTTCTAACTGCATTTCCCCAAGTATAAATGAGGTTAAGCATCTTTTCATACATTTATTTGCCATTTCTTTCTTAGCTTCTGTGAAAAGTATTTTTTGTTTTGCCCACACTTTCTATTGTTTTTCCCATATTATATACTCATTATGTATTCAGAATACCAATATTTTGTTGCTAATATTCATTCTAAAAATGGTGTCTCTATTTTTGCCTTAGATTCTTACTTTAAAAAATTTTTTTTAAATATTTATTTTTGAGAGAGACAGAGTGTGTGGGGGGGATGGGCAGAGAGAGAGGGAGACACAGAATCCAAAGCAGGCTCCAGGCTCTGAGCTATCAACACAGAGCCCGAGGCAGAGCTTGAGCCCATGAACTGTGAGATCATAACCTGAGCTGAAGTCAGACACTCAACCTACTGAGCCACCCAGGTGCCCAGATTCTTACTTTCTTTATGGTGCATTTTGATGGGCAGAAGTTTTTAATTTTGATGCAAGTACAATGAATTTTAAAACTGTTTTATGTTTGTTGCTTTCAGTGTCTTGCTTAAGAAATCTTGACCCACCTCCATGTTTTAAAGATACTCTCTTTATATTTTTTAAACATTTAAGATTTACTTTTGCTGTTCACATTTAAGTCTTCAATCCACCTGGAATTATTATTTCTTTTTGTTTGCTGAGTACAAGGATCCAATTTCATCTTATTTTTTCTGTCTGGATAACCCAATGTCCCTGATGGTATTTAATAAATACTCAATCTTTTCCCCAGTTATCTTCTGTGTTATCTCTGTCATAGATTAAAATTTCATTTATGTGAGTGTCTATTTCTTGGCTTTTAATTCTGTCATTAACATTCTTTCTTAACTCTGCTTCACAAAGGTCTTGATATCTGGTAGGGCAGGTTCCCCAAACCTTGGTCAGATTTACTTGAATGTCTTTTTTAAAGACTTGGGAGAATTAACATCTCAATGCCATTGGGTTTTCCAATCAATGGTCATGGTACATCTCCTCAATTACATAGGTTTTAATTAATGTCTTTTTATAATAACTTCTACATATTCATGGAAAAGTTGTACAGTTCTTTTTGTACACATTGTGAATATCTTCTTAAAATTATTCTTAGGTACCTTGTAATTTTGCTGCTTTTATTTTTAACAGGACTTTTTCAACTATTAGTACTGTTTTAAACTTAGCTTTTCTAATTGTTGTTATATAGATTATAAATTGCTTGTCTCTATTTCTAGTATTTTGTCTTATATTCTTTTGGGTCTTTTATGTGGACAATTATACAATGTGAAATTTTTACTTTTTTGTTTCTTTCCATTCTATCTTTTATGCCTTTGATTTTGTGTCCTATGATACCAGCTAAGATCTTGGCTTCAATATTTAATAAAAATAGTGGTAGAATGTTTGACTTACTGCTCATCTTAAAGGTACCTGCCATTTTTCATAATCAAGAATGATGTTTCCCATAAGTTTGTTATAGAAATCCTTTAAAATGGTAGGGACATTCCTTTTATTTCTAGTTGGCTAAAAATTTTATCTTATATTTTATATTGATAGTGGAATTTTAACGAAATACTTTTCTGAAATAATCAAAATTATCATATAATTGTTCACTTTTAATCATTTAATATATTGAACATCCTTTATAGTTTTTAAAATATTAAATCATCCTTGCATTCTGTGATAAAATGTGACTTGATTGGGATCTATTATTTTTATACACCACTAGCTTCTGTTCGCTAATATTTTATAGATTTTTGAATCTTGGTTCATGAATGAGATTAGCCTGTAAATATATTTTGTCCTATATCCTGGTTTAGTTTTGGTTTTAAAGTTTTACTAACTTCACAGATTGGGAGTATTTCCTCTTTTTTATTCTTTGAAGGAGTATTTACAGAGTACAATGACTTTTTAAAAGTTTTTTTTTTAATGTTTATTTATTTACTTTTGAGAGAGAGAGAGAGAGAAAGAGGGGCAGAGAGAGAGGGAGAGAAAATCCCAAGCAGGCTTTGCATTGTCAGCGTGGAGCCCAAGGCCGGCCTCGATCCCATCAACTGTGAGATCATGACCTGAACTGAAATCAAGAGCTAGATGCTTAACCGAATGCACCACCCAGGCTCCCCACTTTTTAAAAGTTTTATTTGTAGAATCATCTGATCTAATTTGTGTATGCATATGTAGAATTTAAAATTAGGGATTCAGTTTATTCAGTAAGATTGGAGATATTCATGCTTTCTATCTATTCCTGAGTCTCTTAGGAAGAGTTTGTTTTCTGGGAAGTTGTCCATTTGACCAGTAATTGATATTCATAGGTATACATTTTTTATTGAATTCTCTCATTAGCTTTTAAATTTTTTTATTTAAATTTGATTAAATGATTTAATTTAGTAGCTGCTTACAATATTTGTTTTATTTGTAGTTATATTTCCATGGTTTACTTGCACATTTTCTCTCTCTTTTTGTCTAGATTATTCTTGCTTGAGATCTGAGGGTTTATTAGCTTTTTCAGAGGAACATTTTTTTTTTTGCTGATCTTCTCCACTGAATCATTTTTTTAAAGTTAACTAAACTTTCTTATCTGTATTAGCTCTTTCCTTCTACTGTCTTTGAGTTAATTTTATAGATTTTTCATTATTGAGATGAATGTTTAGGCCATTAATTTGCTCTTTATTATTTTCCAGTGTAGGCATTTAAGTCTGTCACTTCCCCCCCCAGAAGAACTAGTTTCTTTGTATCCAACAAGTTTTAGCATATAATGTATTCATCATAATTCAGGTCTAACTATTTTAAATTTATGTTATGATAGACATAACCCATGAGTTATTTACTAGAGTTTGTAGACATTACCAAATATATGGAGATTCTGAAAATAGACATTTTGACATTGACTTCTAAATTAGTTATATTTGGTCAAACAAAGTGATATGCTTAAAGTTGAGTTTTTGAAATTTTTTGAGATTTGCTTTATGGTCTAGCTAGTTTACAGAAGTATTCCATGTTTTTAAGAATGATATTAATTTTATTATCACTAGATACAGAATTCTACACAGGTCCATTTTCTCAAGTTTGTTACTTGTCTTGTTCACATTGTTTGTATTTTTATCATTTTTTTATGTTTGTTATAGCAAAAATAGAGATGTATGAAAATCTCCCACTCTGGTGGTAAGTTTAAAAGATATCTCTACTGATCTATTATTTCTTTATATATTTTTAGGCTCTCTTGGTTAGATGCATATAAGTTTAGTATTGTTTTAGCTTTCAAATGAATCAAATATTTTATAACTATCTAGTGATCATCTCCATCTAACAATAAGTTTTGTCTTTTTTTGTTTGTTTGCTTAAAGTTTATTTACTTATTTTTAGAGACAGGGCCAGCAGGGGAGGAGTAGAAAGAGAGAGCACAGAGGACGCAAAGCAGCCTCTGTGCTGACAAGCAGAGAGCCTGATGTAAGGCTTGAACTCACAAACCATGAGATCATGACATGAGCCAAAGTTGGACTCAACAAACTGAGCTACCCAGGTGCTCCATGATAAGTTTTGTCTTAAAGATTATTTGTATGGGGGCAGCTGGCTGGCTCAGTCGGTAGAACATTCAACTGTTGATCCGAGGGTCATGAGTTCAAGCCTCATATTGGGTGTGGAGCCTCCCTAAAAAAAAAAAAAAAAGATTATTTGTCTGAATTAATATAGTTTGTCTTCATTTCTTTTGATTAGTACATGTCTGGTATATGTTTCATCTAATTTTCATATCAACCTTCCTATATCTTATGTCATAATGTTTTATATACGTTTCTTATAAACAGCATAGAACTGATGTTAATAATGAGTGGCAATTTATAACTATTTACATTTATGAGGCTGAAAATAAAATCGGGCTTATTTCTTTCAGTTTCCTTTTTATTTACTGTGTACAATTTTTTCTATGTGTTTCTCTCTTGGGCTCACTTTTTTTTTGTTGTTTTTGTTTTTGTTTTTGTTTTTATCCTTGTCGAGACAGTTTGAGTTTTTGAGGTGTCTATTTCTCATCTCAGCTCCTTGTCTCTTTATTGCATTAAAGTGACTCTTACACTATTTTGATTCTCTAAGTGGTTACATTTGATATTTCTATCATGCATATTTAACTCTTACAAAGGCCTAAAGCTAAATACTTTAACTTCCTTAAGAAACAATAAAAGGATATTTAAAAAATCTAATTCCATTGACTTCCTTCCCTGGTTCCATGTTACTGATGCTCCATATTTTAGTTCTGTCTCTTTTTTAATACTCTGTAGGTTGGTCATTGTTTTATATAGACGTATTTGCTTGGATTTATCTGTGTGTTTAGCATTTTCATTGATGGCTGTAATATCTTTCATTTCAATTCATTCTTCTCCCTAAACTACTTTTTTTCCCTCAAAGATCCGATAATGAAAATCTGTTGATGGTAAATGCTCTGTTTATACTTGACTGAAATGTCTCTTTTCTGCCCTAGTTTTTAAAAGGTAATCTTTGTAGATCTATAACTCTGTCTTTGGTGTTCTACAGTTTCACTAAAATATGTCCAAGTTTATGCTTCTTCTTATATCTTTGTTTTGGGAAATGTTACATTTCCAGAATATGTGGATTTACACTTACATCATTTCTGGAGAATTTTGATTGATCATCTCTTCAAATATTGCCTTCCTTGAATTCTCTTTATTCTCTCCTTCTGAGACCATTAAAGATATGTTGGACCTTCTGGTATCTACTACGTCTCTTAATTTTTCTTTCATATTTTCCTTCTACTGGTTCCTCTGTGCTGCATCCCAGAACATATCTTTAACTATATCTTTAAGTATTTCAGTTCTGACTTCAGTAATGCCTAATTTGCTTTTGAATTAATCTATCTAAAAAGATGTGAAGGGGCGAAAAAAGATAGTTTGACTCTTTCAAGGAGAGGCATCTAGGCAGAGGGCAGCAGGTGCTGAGACACTGATGTGAGAGTGTGCCGGGGGTTAGAGGAATTGCAGGAGAGGCAGGGTAGCCGCAGAGTCCCGCAGCAGAGAGAGCGGGGATTGAGGGGGTGGTGGGGTGCAGGACCGACAGGCCACGTCGTGCATGGCTTCTAGGCCATTGCTTTGGCTTTTCCTCTGAGTCAGCTGAGAAGTCATCAGAGTGTTTTATTCAGAGTGACATGACACAAACAAGGGATCCCTGTTGACGGACGACTGGGCAGGGTGACAGCAGGGAGACCAGTTAGGAAGCTAGTGAAATAATCCCAAGGAATGATGGCATGGACCATGGTGGGGTGGGGGTGGGAAGTGCCAGAGTTAGCCACAGGTGTTTAGATTCTGGGCACATTTTGCTTTATTGTTGGATTGGTTGTGGGATGTGAGAAAAAGAGACACGACCCAAAGGCTTTGACCTGAGTTGCCGGAAGGATGAAATTGCCATTTGCTGAGATGGGGAAGCCTGTGGGAGGAACAGGCTTTGCAGGGTGAAAGGCAGTCATTCAGGCTTTGACAAGTAAAGCTGAAGATGTTATTAGATACTCAAGTGGAAATAATATTGAGTGAGTAGTTGAATGTTTGAGAGGAGCCCTTAGAACCCAGCTCTAAGCTGGAATTAAGTATTTGGGGATGTCAGCATCTGGGTGGGCTCTGAAGTCAGGAGTCTGGGTAGTGCCTCCAAAGGAGAGAGGGCAGGTAGAGAAGAGACTGAGGGGGCCGGACTCAAGGGTGCTTCAGTGCTCAGAAAATGGGACCTGAAGAGGAGCCCGCAAAGGGGCTGCTGAGGCCCAGGAGGAGAAGGACACTGTGTCCTGGAAGCCAAGAGGGTTTGAAGGAAAAGGGAATGATTGATTATGTCAAAGCCTGCTAAAAGGTCAAGTCATACGAGTGCCGAGAATCGACGATTGGATTTAGAGATGTGACCCATCTGGTGACCTTTAGCAGAGCAACATGTAGTAAACAGTACCTACCGCCCTGGCTTGTTGAGAGGAGAGCCCCGTCAGGCACCAGGCACAGTGGAAGCATCACCGCTAATCTGACTACTTGAGTTCAGCTTTTCCCCCACTTTCTAGAAAACAGCTGCCAAAAAACAAACCAAAACAAAAATACAAAAATAAAAAACACATGTGGTGTCTTCACCCAGCCATGTGCTGTTCCATCAGGACACAGGGTCTCTGTATCAAGTGGGCAGATAGAGGCCGCCTCCTGTGCTCTCCCAGGGACTTAGTGCCCTGGAATTGTGTCCAATAGGACTAGGCTTTGGTACAGCAGAGATACGCCAAGGTGATAGCCTGGCACTGGAATTCAGTTAGGGGCTGTCTACTTCAAGTGGTCCTCAGGATAAGAGAAGGATTTTAATAGCCCTGGGGGTGGGGGGCGCCTGGGTGGCTCAGTCGGTTAAGCATCCGACTTTGGCTCAGGTCACGATTTCACAGTTCATGCGTTCGAGCCCCATGTTGGGCTCTGTGCTGATGGCTCGGAGCCTGGAGCCTGCTTTGGATTCTGTTGTCTCCCTCCCTGTCTGCTCCTCCCTTGCTCTCTTGGGGTACGCAGTCTGTCTCTCTAAAAAATAAATAAACATTAAAAAAAAAGAAAAAAAAAAAAAGCCCTGGGAGGTTGGGGGAGATGCTGCTGCTGTTGGAGTAGAATTAAAATCTTGCTTAGATAAAAAAAAATAGTGTTAACCCTGCCCCCTTCCAGTAATTGGCATGGGCAGAGGATGAATTGAGTTCTCCAAGTGTGGAAAAGATGATGCCCAGGATGTAGCTAGGGAAGTAGATGATACAAGCCTGTTACTGACAGTCCTCAAGAAAACTCTAGAATGTTTAGGAGCAGCAAGGGCAATTGAGAAGGAGTGGCCAGTGAGGAAGGAGGAGAGCCTGGCCAGGGCAACACCCAACTGGAGTGTATCCATGATCTGTGTCCCAACAGAGAATCTTTTTCCTGTGCTAAAGATAGCCCGAGTCTGCAAACAGGACAGCTCTCTAAGAACCATTATTTAATAGATTATTTGTTTAAAAAAAATGTTAGCACTTACATTGTACACCAGCATAAATTCCGGATGAGTTTAACACTTAGATAGAAAAGGAAACTATATGAAAAAGGTAGAATGAAAACAAATAAGAGACTATTTATCTGCTATTAGATTAGAAAGAAATTTTGCCAGGTATAAATAAGCCCAGAAAAAAAGTTGCAGAAGTGAAAAAACGAAGAGGTTTGACTAAATAAAAATGTGAAATTTTTATAAGCTAAACATGCTATACACGAAATCCAAAAGCAACTGGAAACTCAAAAACATATGCATAAATAAGACCAAAGGTTGGCATCATTCCTATAAACAGTTCCTACAGTGGATGAGAGAAATAATACTCCAGGATAGAAAATGTTCAGAGAAATAATAAACATGTAAGATGAAAACTACATGAAGTGTCTAGGCACACCCAAAATTTAAAGGAAGAAAGTTAAATTTCTGTGATGCTATTTTTCATGTGAGAAATTTATGAAAATGAAAACAATTGGCAGTGTGTAAAATGTTAAAGGAAGGAGCTGTTGGAATGAAATGTACTTAGACCTTTTTTGGAAAACAATTTGACATCCTTTGTTTTAGTCAAAACAATTTGACTAAAATCCTTAAGATTATAAGTCTAAGTGAGGAAATTTTTTTCACGTTAGAAGCTCTTATGTGATTATAACAATCCAGGCCAACTACGTTGAAAACCAAAAATAGACCTCAGAGTCTCTTTAAATATTAAAATACTTTTGGGGCACCTGGGTGGTTCAGTCGGTTAGGCGACCAACTTCAGCTGAAGTCATGATCTTGTGGTTTGTGGGTTCGAGCTCCGTCATCTGGCTCTGTGCTGACAGTTCGGAGCCTGGAGCCTGCTTCCGATTCTGTGTCTCCCTGTCTCTCTGCCCCTCCCCTGCTCACACTCTGTCTCTCTCTGTCTTTCTCTCTCTCTCAAAAATAAATAAACATTAAAAAATATTAAAATACTGTAAATAGCTTATGTATCCAACCATACACAATGATTACCTTAAATATTACACAGCCACAATGGTGCAATTGTTGAGGAATTTTGAGTTGGAAAAATGGTAGCAGTATAACTTTAAGTGATTGAAAGAGGATAGTAAATAATACTATATGACACCAAATTTGTGTATGTATAATATGTATTAAAGAAAGGTATTAAGTAGTGTGGACAATATACCTTTTCTATTTCATTTATACTGTTTTCCAAATTATCTTCAATAAGCATGAGCTTCTTTAAATATTATTTATTAATATTATATGAATTCTTGTATGTTGTTAATGCTTATAATAATAAGCATATTTTAGTACAAAGAAGCCAAGAGAAAGAAGAAAAAAAATAAAACCAAGGAGTGATACTACCAAGAGCTGTGGAGTTCACCTGGGGCCATTTAGGGGTATAAAGAGGCATTTTCTAAAGCTGAGAGTTTTTCCATTTTTCTCAACTGTCTTCAGAGAGCTGAAGGAGTCGATTCTTCCCAAACTTGGAGGAAGCTGGCCCAGAGAGACAAATGGGATGATTTCCATTTTGCCTCAGATAACCAGCTGGATCACTGAAATCATTTTCTTGCACAAAGAAAATGTTTCAAAGCATAAGCAAAAGGGGACAAGAACCTTAGTGTAGCAGCTACACCTACAGAATGTGGGTGAAATGGTCTTTTTTGCATGGTTGGCACCTTCTGTTGTCTGAAAGGCACCTGCCAGCCTGCGTCATGGTCACCTCATGATGTGGCCCAAGAGGTGGTGCCTTTGGCCAGAACCTACTGTTACGTTGGTTTTTAGAAAAATGATCTGTAAGCCATTGATTAGAAGCTAAGTTCGTAAAGGACAATTATTAGAATCAGCAAAATAAATTTGTGGTATCAATAACACTTTCTTAGATTTATAATGCAAATAGAAATATTATCGAAGAAAACGTGTCATTTTAAGGTCCCCATGTGAACATGAGCATGTAACAAAACATCTATCCCATTTCTCTATTAGCATTTTATTTACTAAATGGCCCTTCTTTCTCCTTTGAAAAGGAGCTGAATTTCCTCCCTCCTATCATTTAGCTTGATTAGAACTGCACTTCTTATCTGATTGCTAGGACTCAGGACTCTGTGCTATCACAAGCTGACTTGGGGGATTTTGTGTTTTCATATTTCACTGACGTGTCCTACTGGATCTGACTTCTGAATCAAGAAGGATGCTACTCATTTATCTACCTGTTTATTTATTTTTAATGTTTATTTTTGAGAGAGAGAGATAGACAGAGACAGAGCCGAGTGGGAGAGGGGCAGAGAGAGAGAGACACACAGAATCGGAAGCAGGCTCCAGGCTCTGAGCTGTCAGCACAGAGCCCGACAGGTGGCTTGAACCCACAAGGTGCAAGATCATGACCTGAGCTGAAGTTGGCCGCTTCTCTCATCTTTTTTTTTAGATCAGTGTTGTATTTTGGATGCTTTAAAGAAGACACATTTCCCTGAAGTATTTAGATACGAAGAGCTGGTTCATTTGTTACCCCTGTGGACTTTCCTGTGGGCACTGGCTGGTGGACTTGGTGTAGAAACTTTGACTCAGAACTCTTCTACCCTCTGATCAGAAAAATATCACAAAGGCCAGATTGTGGGAGAGATTCTAACTATATTGAGTCCTTCTACAATGTGCTAAAAGAAACTATAGACACTCTCTATTGTACCTGAGAACGTCAACATAGCGTTATTCGATAAAAAAGGGGAAAAAGGCATTTAGTAAAAACTTTGGTACAGTCTAGCCCTGAAAAGATACTAGTGGATGGAATTGCTACAATGTGCAGTAACTTTAGGACAGTCGGTTGAACGAGATTTTCATACACCAGTCACACCTGTTTGCTAGGGTTCAATGTGTTCTCGCCTTCTTGGAGCAAGGATGTCGTCCATGAAAGTGGTACATTGCATGGGAGAGGTTTTATTCCCAAAGGAGCTGTCCTCATGTTAATTCTGCAATAAACTTGCACAAAGTATAGGGAAATTCAGATGTAAGCCTGCCGTGCTGAGAGTTTCCTTTGTTGTTGTTGTTTTTTAATTTTTTTTAACGTTTATTTATTTTTGAGACAGAGAGAGACAGAGCATGAACGGGGGAGGGGCAAAGAGAGAGGGAGACACAGACTCTGAAACAGGCTCCAGGCTCTGAGGTGTCAGCACAGAGCCTGACGCTGGGCTCGAACCCACGGACCGTGAGATCATGACCTGAGCCGAAGTCGGACACCCAACCGACTGAGCCACCCAGGCGCCCCGAGAGTTTCCTTTGTTTTATCCAGGTATTCCAGGACACTGGCTATTCAGCATGCTCTGAAGCCCCTGAAACACCTTGCCACCACACAGGCCATGTTTTTTAATAACTACTTTAACACAGTGCAAGGGATATCTCAGCCACGCACAGCTCAGGATGCTATAACCAGGGAGCCTCCTGGGGGCAGTCGGTCCACTCCTAGGCTTGTTTTCTCACGATACACATCTTCTTTCTAAATTCTTTAGCAAGGATTCTCGGGCCTCTGAGTGGTAAACAGCAGGGACACCCCATGCTTTTCCCAGTTGTGAAACAGACGATGAACGTGTTAGTGGGGCAGGGCTGGTGACTGTGCCAGTTCAACTTCGCCGATCGTGTGTGACAAAACAAGTGTGCGAGGTTTCCTTGGTGTCTGCCTAGGGAGAGAAAAATATTCCTGGAAGGACCAGTAACCCCCCATGATTGTAAGCATATCACAACTCAGGTGTTTTTAGACATTGAGGGAATATATGCTATATGCTGGCGAATAGGTACCTAAGATCAGCACAGACATATTTGGTGGGGAAGCATATACCCGGAGAACTGATGTAGTTAGAAACACGTATGTGTGTATGGCTATAATGACATTTCCTTGTACCCCATCTATCAGGTTCCAAGCATCTTATAATTTTGTTTTTCTACTCATAGCCAAACATTATAATGGCATAAACCATAAATCAACATCAACACGGAACATTGCTTAGCAAATATAAATGTATGTGCATTGCAGAATGATCTGAGATCACAAAAATATATCAGAAGTCAAAAGTAGCTGGTGGAGAAAACACTACGTCTTTAGTTTATTGAGATTGTTCAGAGGATCCTAATGTACTGTCACTGAAAGAATAATTTTTCCTTTACAATCTACTTAGCAAAGATTTATCGATCCTTTCCCCCTTCATAGAGAATTACTGATCCATTTTAGAAAATCAGATTTTCACACCTTTCATGAGAATGTGCCCAGCGAGGTTCTCCGGGGACTGCTGGGGAAGTTGACTTTGACATGCAGTCCCTTGGAACTTGCACAGCAGAGCCTGGAGTCTCATCACTGATTTGTTGCACCAGGCAGGAAAATACTTTCATACATTTATGGAGAAATGATTGTACTGCAAGGACTTACTTTTCCATGCTACTGGATGTATTCAGAGCCCCATTATTTGTGTAAACAGCATTTTTCAGATGTGATGCTTTTTCTTTTTCTTCCCCCCCACTCCCCCGCCCCGTCTTCTCAGCTGTGATGTTATGAACAGTAAGGGAAGATAAAAGTTGTTGAAATTCATGCTGCAAAGCCGTGGGATGCTGTGGAATTTCTCAGTGTGTGTGTAAATAACTTTCTTGGAGAGGTACATTTCTGCTCTCCCCTCATTACCGGGGTATCTGAGGTAGCAAAGCAGCCTGCACGTTATATTGAAGTATGCGTCATAACGAAGGTGATTTATTATAATTAAAACAGCGTGGAGAGGAGCTTCGCATGAGACATATTGTTTCACAGACGAGCTTAATAAAGAGCATTATTATTAGTTATAGATTTGGGTGAAGGATGTTGTGTACTGGGAGGTATGTGAGTATTAGTCTAAGCCTGAAGTTGCTCTTTTGAGATGCTCTGTGTTGGGAGAGAAAGAAGCGTTCAGTAAATGAAGAATTTTAATACTGGCAGGAGGCTAGAGTGTATGTGTTTGCGCGCAAGTAGGAGAGAGAGAGGGGAGAAAGAGTGAGAGGAAGATGAAATGCACCTGAAGTGTTCTCCGAAGGAGCGGTTCTGGAATACTTTATTACATATCTATGGAGACAATGGCATGGACTGTAAGTAGCTCCTGTCTCTTGATATAATAATGCACATAAAGTCGGGGTCAGACTGGGTTCGCTCTGGGCTTTGATGCTGCGGAAGGTCACTGGGGGAATCGATGGACCAAAATGAGCCCTGACTTTCATGCAATCAATGTGATTTTTCTATTTAAAGTGGACACTGCTGGGTGTGAGTTGCAAGCTTCCAATGTGGTCTGGCTCAGCTTTTCAGATCAAGAGTAGATTGCAATGCAAATGGGTTGTTTAGTCTCATCACTGAGATGGGAAGATCCGGTGCATGCAGAGCTGGAGAGGCCTTCTGCAAACGCGGCTTTCAAGTTTGGCGCCCTGTTAATTTGAGCAACCAAATTAGTAGCTGCTTGATTGGCGGGGGATACCTTGTTCTCTGCGTATTTTGCTATTTTTAATGAATAAAAAAAGTGAACGCTTTACAATGCAAAATAAATTGCTACTAAAAGGAAAATATATATTTTTTAATGCTTATTTTTGAGAGAGAAAGAGACAGAGACGGAGTGCAAGCAGGGGAGGGGCAGAGAAAGAGGGAGACATATATTCTGAAGCAGGCTCCAGGCTCTGAGCTGTCGGCACAGAGCCGGATGCTGAGCTCGAACTCAGGGGCCACAAGATCATGACCTGAGCTGAAGTCCCTCGCTTAACTGACTGAGCCACCCACGTGCCCCACAACCAAAATATTTCTAAATTTTTTCTGTATTCTATCCATCCACCTATCCATACATTTATCTATCCATCATCAGGGTTTGCTGATTAGAAGAAAGGTTCTTTCATGTATATTTTTTCACCAATATTATTTATTTATCAATATTGTAGCAATATCGTATCAGTAACATTTATTTATTAATATCATGTATTTAATATTAAAAATTGTAAAGTCTTGTCAGATCAGAATGTGGAAGGAATAATTTTGATTGTCCGCACAGCTCAAAGTTCTGATTATGCCTGGATTCCTCAGGCTCTCTGAGTCTCTGCTTTGGCAAACAGCTTCCTATTTAAAAGAACAAATTATAAATGCAGCTTTCCCACCAGAATGAAAGTTCTGGAGCTGCTGAAGGATCCTTTATGGGTTTCTCTTCATCATGTCACATCGCCACTGAGATAGGCTGTGTGTCATTTAGGGAAACATTACTGGGAGAAGGCACTGTTGCTTTCTGTTGGAGGGAAAAGGCAAGTGAAGAAGGACCTAGATTTATAAGAATATTCTAAGTAAGTCTCTGAAGGACACCTCTTTCGCTCTCTCCTACAGGAGGACTGGCAGGGACACAGACAAGAGTAACTGGCAGATTCTGCATTTTACTTAGGAAAAAACTTGACTCCTTTCCCGCAAATCAAGGTTTCTTCTAATCTACTGAGAAAAGTATGCAGAAGACTTCCAGTTATTAAAAGGGCCAGAAGCTGGAGAAATTAAGGAATGCGAATCTTCCATTAAATTGAAACACATTTACCACTGCTTTGCTACTTGATGTTTTCGTTTCCGCTCTAAAAGATAATACTGCTACCTAGCTTTTAATTTACACTTAATATAATTTGAACTTTCAGGGTTTTAATTTAGTAAAAGAAGGTGAGAGGAAATAGGTTGAGATCACTGTTGACCGATGGCAGAAAGCCAAATTCAGGCTCCCTCACATATGCCTGGCAGACTTACATATCAAATAAACTTTTTTTTTTTTTTACAGACAGCAAATTTTTTCTTTAATGTTTACTTATTTTTGAGAGAGAGAGAGAGCACAATTGGGGGAGGGGCAGAGAGAGTGAGAGCGAGAGAGAGAGGGAGGAAGACACAGAATCTGAAGCAGGCTCCAGACTCCAGGCTGTCACAATGGAGCCCAATGCAGGGCTCGAACTCATGAGCTGTGAGATCAAGACCTGAGCCAAAGACCAACACTTAACCGACTGAGCCACCCAGGCGCCCTTACTGACAGCTAAATTGAGTACAGTATATGTAATAGTACAGATCACAGGTCAAGTACCAAAAGGTTCTAATTTATTTGCTGAGACTGGAAAAATGCCCCGCCAGAATAGGAGGTGGTAGAACGTGGGGTGGAGCATTTTGCCTATGAGATGCTGTTAGCAGGGTGCACCCAGGACAGGGTGCTTTATGCCTGCAGGTATGGGTCTTCGACTCTAGGGTCCAGTTGTAGTATTTGGGTTTGTGTTTTCATCCTTGTCCCTCAAAAGTCTTCTTTTAATGATACCTAGAGTTTTTTTGCAGTAGGAATGATTAGAGTTTTGAGCCCACCCATTTTGAGTTCGTGTGTTTAACAATCCCCAAACAACTCAGAAATAAGCTACCAAAAATGGCATTGTAGAGTATGGTTTCGATTGGGTAGAACCTTAACTCTGAGGAATTTGGAACACTATGTAAAGCTCTGGTATGGAAAGCCTGATTTAATTATAATTAATTGTCCTGAATAATGCAGTACTCTTTGATTCTCATTACCAAGTTACTTTCTTTAGTGAGTCTTCAACATTTATTCTACATAATACTAAATACGAAATTTCACTTATGGGCAGAATGATTTTTTTTTTTTATGCCTTACCAATGATTTTATAAGACACGTTCCTTTTAAAAATGGGAGGAAGGGGAAACTTTGAAATTTGCAGCTTTCCAGAATAACTTTATTTGTGAAAATATTAGGGTGCTTAAATTTTCCCCACCGTAGATTTCCTCTGGACCATATGTTTTACATTCCAGGAAGGAATACCTGGTCAACAGAGAACAAGAAATGTGCTTTTGCACATGAACTTACAACATGTGTTATTTTATATTTTGCAATATATTCTATAATATTTATCTTGTTATATTTAGCATTCCATGTATATTTATTATTCACTATATTTATTATTTTACTTTTGTATTTATTATTATATTTATTATTTCATTTAACTCTTGGTGTCCCGGTATGTTTACTTATGGGGCCCATGGGAAAATGAGAAGCTACCCCCTCACGATCATGATTTTGAAATCTTTCTTACACAGTCTTCATTTGAAAAATGGATTTCAGAGACTCAGTCCCTGTGAAGAGACCCTGAGGCCTTTTGGGGAGGGTTAATTAAGCCTGCCCTTGAGATGCTTCTTCCTACAAAACCCCCTCCCTTCAGACGAGAATCCTGGGATAATGGGAAAGTCCTTAATCTCAAAGCATCCCTGAACGTGCCACCCTGAAAATTAACCTCATTCATCCCCTTCCCCCACCTTTATTTTTCCTCTTTTCTTGAGATCGCAGGGAAATTGAGAATATAAATTAAAGTGTCCTGTTTGCTGCCCTACCTTCTGTGACCAGCACTTACTCAACAGAACCCTGGGTTCAGCGACCTTGACAATGTCACAGAGGTCTTATTTTCACCCAGATGAGCTATGCATGAGCAATCTACTCAACCTTGATTTCAGAGATGAAGGCTACCTTCTTTTTCGTCTTGTTTTGGAAACGACATTTATTATGGCCATTTCTGGGAAAGCCCTGTTTTGTTTGCTTTCGACTGTGCTTCTCCGGGTGAATAAGGGAGCATAGGACGTTATTCTGCACTTCTGCATTTTCGTTTCTATCTGGAGGTACCCCTTCCATGTTGCCAGTACCAGAGACCATGTCACGTTTATTGATGTTTCTCAAAAACTGGTCTAGTCCTAAGGACAGGTTTTGGTTGATGATGCTCTCTGGAGAGATCCTTTTACCCATCGCGCTGATCGGTTAGAAATACCATCAGTAGAGGTTAGGATATCTTTCCAGTTTTCTCTCTCTGGCAACTTTTGCTCTCCTGGGCAATCTACTAGAGGGACCAGTTGAATGGATGGATGTTGCCCACAGACCTGTGACAATAGAAGCTACAGCTAATTGAGCATTCAAAGATTAAGGAAGAAAGTGGCTTAGCAGTCCTCGAGTCCCTCTTCTTTTCAGTGTAGGATTGTTCTTTTCCACTGGGGGGAACCTTCTGCAGGACACATTTTTCTGCCCGGTTTCCTTCATTCTTAAGTTGTACTTTCCCACCATTTAGGTCATCCAGTCCCTCTGGACATTAAAATTTTGGGGAAAATTAAGCTATTTCTAAGGAACTTGAATACTCCTATAAATATTTGAGGACCTTTAGTCGTCACAGAAAACGGTAGCCAAGAGTAAATGTATATGAAGCCCAGAAAGTTTACATTTTACATTTTTTAATGTAAGTTTACATTTAAAAGAAGATAGCCAATAGCAAAGGTCCCACACGAAAAGCTTAGATCACTAACACTCTTAGCCTTAAGCAGTTTGCATCTTGGAGAAATGTCTCTCCACTTCTCAAGATGGCTTGGCTTTATTATAATGTTGGAATTCAGTGCAAGGTTTATTCTTTCTTGTAGATCCCATTAAAAACCTCTTTAGCGGGGCACCTGGGTGGCTCTTGATTTCATCTCAGGTCATGATCCCAGGGTCGTGGATCGAGCCCTGCATCAGGCTCTGTGCTGAGCGTGGATCCTGTTTGGGATTTTCTCATTTTCTCTCTCTCTCTCTCTCTCTCTCTCTCTCTCTCTCTCTCTCTCTCTCCCTCCCTCTGCCCCTCTCTCCCGCTTGCACTCTCTCTCTCTGTGTCTTTAAAATCAAAACAAAACAAAACAAAAAAATAAATAAATAAAACCCACCCAAACCAAAAAACCTCTTTAGTAATGCTGCTAGATTCCTAAAAAACCTTGCCTTATTTCCTATACTCACTTAGGTTTTTCCTGTTCCCTTGATTAAATCTTTCAGTCCTCTAGTTAAATCTTGACTGGTATAGAGTATGCCCCAATGAAAAGAACACTTCTTGGGCTGACGTGAGTTGTACCTTCTTGGTTTGTTTTGGGCAAATGAGAGAGGCTTCCTTTACTGATGGAGAATATTACATCACCGCAGAGACACCAGAGGGGAAAACGTGGGCGCTTAATAAGGGTGAGAGACAAAATTGCTGATAGAATGCTTTTAGTTCCCCTGGAAGAGGCGGTATATAAATACATGGATTAAGGGCATACATTCAAGCCAGTCTGGATTCACATAACTTTTGTTGGACAATTGTATCACAATATTGACTCGAGTCCAGATTAGGGCCTCTGGGGTGTCTCTTTCTCTACTGATTTGCAGTTTATTGGTTCTACGATTCCATTACTCTCTATCTGATTTTCTCAACATTTCCCTTGCTGTTTTACTGTGGTCAAAAGTTCTGTTTGGGAATGACAGATACAAGAGGTTACTCTTGTACAGAATGCCGGCATCACATTTAATTTCCTTGATTCTGGGACACTCGCTTTGTTCTCTACAATTTAGTAAACGAAGAAGAATCAATACTTGAGAAACCTTATTAGTTAATTTCCGTTGAAATCTGACTTTTTCGTCATCTATATTCTCTGACGGCGACATCTTTAATTTTGCGAAGTAGAGATGCGCCCCTTTGTGCATGCATCAACTAATTGCATTCGCTTAAAGAAAAAAGGAAAACGCTATTTTTTTTTCTTTACTCGCTCACTGCAGACATGCTCCACGATTGCAAAAAGTAACGTACAATAGCTATCCCAAGTAATCCTAATTAGCTCAATGGATATTTGAGCTCTATCAATTACTTAAATAACTTAGGGAGTGGGGGTGAAGAACCATCAGCCTGTGGGTTGGTAGTCCCAGCCAAAACAATTGGCTTGAAATCCAGGCAATGTCCTCGACTCTGGTCTTGAGATACCTCTGAGAATAGTGCCCGATGAACGACGGCGCCTGAAAATTTGCATTTCTGATTTTTGAGCAAGGGGTAAAGGCTAGGTGAGGAACGCATCTGGAAATTAGGCAGTGGGGAGAAAAAAAATGTTTGATTGGGGCTGGACGTGGCGAGGTATCGGATTAAGCACAGAGCTCCACACAGTGACTTCAAATCCCTGGTGACTGCAGGTTTCTGGAATCCTGGGCTTAAGCAGTTGCCCTAGAATTCCCTCACCTGCCTTTTATCAGCAGCCGTATTGACAAGATTTTCATTACTTCCTAAATGTCTGCACTGGCTTGCTTTATTTTTCTTGTTAAAGTTTGATATTTATATATATATGAAAGCCATTGGTAGCTCTCCTATGTTAGTCATCACCAATTTCATCATCCTTTCCATTTATTAATGGTCCTGCTTCCTCTCTAATACCTCTTTTCTTCCTGACATATCTGTGAACCCATCTTCTTCCCCTGAAACTCCTTTATTGGGAATGAACCCAGTCAATTCCACTGCCTTTTGTTTCTGCTGCGAGCATCCCGGGGCTAGTAATCTTCTCCACGTAAAATAATGCACGTGTAGTAAAATACACAACAGATCTACTAATAACATTTCTTTATCTCTACTGCCGTAAGCACTTGTCTATATTTTTTCAGTAAATTTAAGAAACAAAATGTGGTTACATAGTATTAGCCTGAGTTACGTTTAATAAAATTTAGTCATCCTCTAAGATATATTTTGTAACCTCCCCTTGAATCGATAATTGATGCCACTCCTAAGGCAACAAACCACATTATTTCCTAAGGAAATAATCAGAAATGGAGTCTGAATTTACGTGCAGTTAACAAGGTGAACTCGTTTGAAAACAACCCAAAGCTGTGTTTTCCTAGGAAAGACAAATGAAATACTCCAAAATATTAACAGCAAAGCAGTACAGGAATTATGGGTCACTTATATCTTCTCATTTATAATTTTTAATATTTTGTAATTTTCCTATGGTAATAACGTATTACTTTTGTGATAAAATTCTTAAATCTTAATTTAACTACTGAAGCAACATATGTTCAATAGAACAAATTCAAACAATGCCAAAGTATGAAAAGTGCAAAGTGATACCTTGCCTTTTGTCCCACTGTGGTTCTTCTCCTGTTTTTGTTAACCCTTCCTGATATTTTTTCTGCACCTCTATGCTTACATGCAAATACATGTGCACATACTCACATACTCACATCCACATACGTACTTAGAAAAAAATAAAAATAAAAACAGTCCCATGTAATGGCCTGCAGAAATTTGCAAACCGATTACTAAACTGTTAGTGGCTTGAACGCAGCCATGGTGAGAGTGTTTACTGCATGGATATCAGCATGCAGTAATCAAAGCTTCCTTTTTAAATGAGAGCTGGTTTCTCAGCATACTACTGACCCATACTAGATATTTTATATTATAATTTGCTTTTTGCTTAGCAATGCAAACCATGTTCCATATCAGTACTTATAGCTCTTATCTGATTCTTTTTATGGTTCTATGATTTTCTATTGCATAGATGTAATGATCTCTCCATTGATAAACTTTAATGCTTTTTCCAGTTTTTGATATCACAAACAATACTATAAGAAGAACAGTATGAAGTATAAGTATACTTATATCCCTTGATGTATTTGTGCAAGTCATTATATAGGACAGATCCTCAGAAGTGAATACTCTTTAGTCATAAAACACACAAATTTGAAGTTTGACTACTACTGGCAAATTGCTCTCTAAAATCAATGTTCTAGTTTGTATCCCAACCAACTCTCTATCCTCTGGCCACCACTTGATATTATCCATCTTTTAAAACTTTGTAATTTATAGGCAAAATAATTGGTACTTTATTTAATTATTACAAGCTAATCATATTTTTAAACTTTTAAAAAAGTTTTTAATGCTTATTCATTTTTGAGAGACAGAGACAGAGCATGAGTGGGGGAGGGGCAGCGAAAGAGGGAGACACAAAATCCAAAGCAGGCTCCAGGCTCTGAGCTATCAGCACAGACCCAAACGTGGGGCTTGAACTCACAAATTGTGAGATCATGACCTGAGCCAAAAATCAAGATGCTTAACTGACTGAGCCACCCAGGTGCCCCATATATATTTTTAAACTAAAAAAAAAAATTTTTTAATGTTTATTTATTTTTGAGGGAAAGAGAGAGCACAAGCAGGGGAGGGGAAGAAAGGGAGGGAGACACAGATTCTGAAGCAGGCTCTAGGCTCTGAGCTGTCAGCACAGAGCCTGATGTGGGGCTCAAACTTATGATCTGTGAGGTCATGACCTGAGCTTAAGTAGAACACTTAACTAACTGAGTCACCCAGGTGCCCCTAAGCTAATCACATTTTATAAGTTTATTGTTCACATACATTTCTTCTAGTCTTTTGTTATTGATTTGTAGTCACTCTTTATATATTATGGATATTAAACTTTTGTTATAAATGTAGTAAATATTTTCTTCCAATATATTATTTTTCTATCTTCTTTAAGGCTTCTTTTACCTTATGAGAGTTATAATTTTGTTTTATGACATCCAAGTTACATGTCAGAATTACAAAGGTTTTTCTAATCTAAGGCTATACAATTATTAGGTGATGTCCTTAGACTTCTTCTGTATGTTTTCATGGAAAAGGCCACTTCAGTTCCTACCTAAAGACCCAAAGAGTGTTGGGATGATCTCGTCTCTGCTTATTTACTTGCCCCCATGAGAGGAGAAATTGCTAATTTTATTGGTGAGAATTTTGAGTGTTTTTTGGGCCAGATTTACAAATATGTGGCCTGAGTGTTAAAAAGTCATAGTTTTCTATGGCCCATCCTCTTGGCTTCTTGGGCATTTACACTAAAGCATGGAGAGAGGATGGAGAGAAGGGCATGTGGGAATAATGGAGAGAACAGTTGGTCTTACATCATACAGTTTTGTAGAAGGGACTTTTCAATGTTTGTTGAAACTATGAATATAAGATGTTTGAGGAAGCAAAGAAAACAGACAATTAAAATTTGGGTTGTCAAGCTGTGAGAGATACAGACAGGAAGTAAAATGACCATTAAAATGCTACCCACCATTGTAGCATACATTCCTAGTGTTTAGTTTTATGGTCCATGTGCTTGTTTGTCCCTTTGAAGTTAGGGAGGGCCATTCGACAGCTCTGGCCAGTAGAAGGTGGGGAGAAGTGATGTGTGTTACTGCACAGCCAGAACCTCAGTTGAGGCTGTGAGTCCTTCAGTGGCAGTTGGTCATGGAAGCATGTGTTGAGAAGGACCCTCTATCAGCAGGGTCTCTGAATGACTGTGATGAGCAGCAACTCCTCCCGCCCCAAAGCATAGAGCGCGAGCACGAAAACAATGCTGTTTTAAAGTCCCTGAGATTTTGTTGCTGTTTATTACTGCAGCCTAACCTAGCCTATGCCGACTGTCACATTCATCCACAAATGGTGTTGGCCCCACCCCTCAGCTCATTCCTTTTAATGCCAGTCTCCTTAGTGGGGCCTGCCTTGCCTCGCCTGTTTCCGCGTAGAAAAGGGACCTTATCTGAACCTGCTGGGGACCCAGGGAGATGCCTGCTCTTCCTTTGTTTCAGCATTTCATTTCCATGTGGATGGCTAAGTCATATCTTCAATGCACACTGACCTGCTTTTAATTGGGGCAGAGCGAATAGAAATCTTTTTGTCCCAGGCTCTGTCCTATGCTGCCTCCAATCAGAAAGCCTGCCTTTTGGCGGGGGTCGGGAACACCTGCCAGGGCACGAATAAAACTGGCGCTTTGATCCCCATTGGGCAAGTGACTCTTGAGGGTGTCTATGTTCCCTGTAGGTTGGAACCCAGAGGGGATAATGGAGAGAACTGGACTTTTTCATATCCAACAGAAGAGCTTCTCCTTCATTTTATTCTTGTAGGAATTTTATATTTAGATCATAGGGGCAAAGTTTTAACAAGTTATATTTTGCACATTATTGTGTTTAACATGACACATTTAATTCAGGAATGTAGTCCTCAACTCCATCACCTTTCAGTGTAAAAATGGCAAGGAACTACATTAGAGAAAAAAAAATGTAGCTCTTGGCAATTTCACTATCTGGTCTAGGAATGGACACCAGTACCGCAAAGTAGCAAGGGCTGTTTGTGAGAGCCATTTGGGTGACATTATTCTGCTGTCTATAAATATGTCCTAGCTACAAGAAGACCAAGGAGGGGCCACTCCCCTGTAATGCTCACTTAGGGAAAAGGAGGCCTGTTTTCCAAACCAAGGCGAGTGCCATTGCAGTAATGGGGCCTCAAACAGGCAAAATTGTGCGTGTTGTCAATGGCTACAATGTAATTTTATTGATTTACAATGTTTAAAGTGAAGACATGATTTCTAGCTTCTAGAGGGTGTCACATTGGAGTAATTGCACCCCAACTGGATTTTGTGACCAGAAAAGAACATGGTAATGCCCACACAGATTTCTCAGGCTGCCTTGCATTTGTGGCTGATCAGTAATCAGGGAGTTATTATTAGCGATTGTCGTGCTTGGATACTCATAGAAGGCACAGATGTTGATGGATATGGTTTTAGCAGACGTATTTGAATCATCCAAAGGAAATCATCTTCCTGTCGCTTCCTTGGTTTAGTCCAGGCCCCTTCTGTCCCTTTGGTCTCCTATTGCCCAGGTTTTCACCAACATCCTCTGCTATGCCCTTTAACATATGTCATGCCCAAGGACAAAAGCTTTGCAAAATATTGCTCTTGTTAAGCAGGGCACCTGAGTCTGGAGCAGTGTGTCTCCAGGTGTGATTTTCACACCTGCGTCTGAATCACTGGGTTGCTGGGCCCCTTGAAAAGTGCATCTTGGGGGCGCCTGGGTGGCTCAGTCGGTGAAGCGTCACACTTCGGCCCAGGTCATGATCTCACGGTCCGTGAGTTCAAGCCCCGCGTTGGGCTCTGTGCTGACAGCTTGGAGCCTGGAGCCTGTTTCAGATTCTGTGTCTCCCTCTCTCTGACCCTCCCCCGTTCATGCTCTTTCTCTGTCTCAAAAATAAAAATAAACATTAAAAAAAAAACTTTGAAAAAAAGAAAAGTGCATCTTGAACAAGCACCCTCGTGTTTCCTTTTTTTTTTTTTAAGTTTATTTCATTTTTGAGAGAGAGAGAGAGAGAGAGACAGAGAGAGACAGAGCATGAGTGCAGGAGGGGCAGAAAGATGCAGAAGAATCCAAGCAGGCTCCAGGCTCTGAGCCATCAGCACAGAGCCTGATGTGGGGATCAAACCCACAAACTGTGAGATCATGACCTTGAGCCAAAGCCAAGGCTCAACCTACTGAGCCACCCAGGGGCCCCACCCTAGTGCGTTCTTATGCACAGCAGAGTCTGGGTACCTGGAAGTGAGGAAAGATGAGCCTAAATAATGACCCAAATGAAAATTTTAAAGAATATATGGGTTTTTATTTTCATAACCATCCTGTTTTATGTCTGTGTCCTACCTTTGCTCAGAGAAACTCAGATATCCAAGTTTATATCAGCTTTCCAAATAATGTTCATGCTGTTTTAAGGCAGGTCACATTAAAGATGTGTCATGCGTAAGAATACATGCATAAGAATAGATCTTATACATGCATATTTTATGTAAAGAAGTTTGGGGTTCACCTGTGCCATTTTTGACACTGAAAATGCTTCAAGATCTTTTGGGAGAATTGTCTCTAATTCTAAGGAGCAGACTGTAGCATTTATATTTGAAATTAAAATGTTAGTTTTTCTGAGACTGATCCAAGTTTGGAAAGTGATTTAAAAAATATTTGCCACCTCTGTCATAAAATAATAAATGTTTTCTCAGACAAACCACTACTGTGATATGATTAAATTAGAAATCCATTTCTGTTCTTACAAGTTGTTGTGGTCAACACAAGATGTCATTTCTCACAGGCTAAAAATTGCTGACCGAGCCATGAATAAGTTGATAAATATGAGCATTTTTTCTGCAGAAAAAAAAAAATGCTCATGTTAGCATTCAAAATAAGAAAAGATATCTTTTCATATGATGCTTTAGTTATTTTTTTAAATTATTTTTTAACGTTTATTTATTTTTGAGAGAGAGAGAGAGCTCAAGCAGGGGAGGGAGGGGCAGAGAGAGAGAGACACACAGAATCTGAAGCATGCTCCAGGCGCTGAGCTGTCAGCACAGAGCCCAATGCGGGGCTTGAACTCACAACCTGAGATCACAACCTGAGCCAAAGTTGGACACTCAACCGACTGAGCACCCAGGCACCCCTCCTATGATGCTTTATACGAAGGATGTGATTTATTTATTCTGATCTTTCTGCAGTTCTGATTGGTTTATCTGGGACACACATTAGCCAGTAATTACTACCAGCACTACTTGAAGGCACAGAAGGTTGATTCCTATCTGTGATCATTCCAGAGGTGTGGGTTCACCCATTTCTGAGCCTGTACCAAATGCAAATCTTACCCGATTTACTCTGTAGCATCTATGTAAGGCAGGCTGTGGCCTTCCAGTTAGTGACTTGTCCGGGTACACATGCACCCCACCTGCACCTTGCAATGAGTTTCCTTCAAACTCTTTCAAATTGACAACCGTGTAAGTTACAACTGTAGTACACCCCTCTATCATTTTCATTTCTCACAGCTATAAGCATCATGAAGTCACAGCCAATACATCTTGAGTTAAAAAATTGTTAGCACCTTGGTCAGCTGCAAGACCCAGTGGGTGGAGGCCAGAGGAGGGGGCCAGGAATTCCCACCTTAAAATGCCCCAGCACACTAAGGCTTCCTAAACACAAACTGGTGGCAAACCCAGACCTGATTCATCCCAGGAGATGGAAGGAAATTTTCCAGGAATCTCCTTGCCCAGATTCTAAGGCACATCACGATTAGACTTGATGGTATTTACCAATATTTGTTTATTCACCTTAAGCCTCACTCTCTTCTGACATCTCTTCCATTATCACCTGCATTTTCACATGGAGACTAGATCCTTTGGAGTGCTGACCAACTTTGATTAAAAAAAAGGAATCTTCATTGACGCGTAATTTACATACCATTTATTCACTCATTGTAAATGTACACTTTGCTGATTTCTAATGAATTTGCAGAGCTGTGCAGCCATCACCACAAACCAGTTTTAGGACAGGTTCATCTTTCCAAAATACTTCCTCATGACCACTTGCAGCCAGACTCCTCTCCCACCTCTAACAATTCTCTCCCACCCCCAATCTGCTTTCTATCACTACAAATTTGTCTTTTTCACATGTTTTCTTTATCTATTTTTATTTTAATTTCCACCACATTTTATTTATCCATTCACAGTTGATGGACACTGGGACCATTTCCAGTCTTTTGCGATTCTAGTAATGTTGCTGTGACCATTCACATACAACTCTTTGTATGGACATATGTTTTCATTTCTTGTAGGTAGATTCCTTGGAGTGGAATTTCTGGGTCATATTGATAGAGTTATGTTTCACTTTTTAGGAGTGGGTGTGGAGTTTTGTCATATGTCTTTTCTTTATGTCTATTGAAGTGGTCACGTAAGATGATTTTCAGATGTTAAATCAAACATGCATTCCTAGGATAAGTCTCACTTGGCAATGCTGTAAAATATTTTTTATCTGTGGATTGGTTGGGTTTGCTAATTTTTGAAAGGATTTTTGCTTCTATACTCATGAAGAATATTGATGTACAATTTCATTTTATGATGATGTTTTTGGCTGATTTTGTTAAAAGAGTAAAACTGACCTCCTAGAATGATTTGAAAATTCTTTACTCTTTGCCTGTTTTCTGAAAGATTGGTATTTAAATGTATGATAGAATTCATCAATGAGGTGATCTAGGATTGGCATTTTCTTTGTGGGAAGGTTTTTAAATTACTAATTCAATGTCTTTAGTAGTTAAAGATCTATACACATTTTCTATTTCTTCTTGAGTCAGTTTTGATAATTTCTATCTTTCTAGAAATGTGTCCATTTCATTGATTTTTCAAATTTTTTGGCATAAAATTGTTAATAATATCTACTTAAAATATTTTTAAGTTCTTTTAGGTTAGTACTGATGCTCTCTCTTTTCTTCATTTGATAATTTGTGCCTTTTTTCTTTTTTCTTAATCTAGCTAAAGATATGTCAATTTTGTTGATCTTTACAAAGAATAACTTTTGGTTTCACTATTTTCTGTAATCTTTTATATTTCTTTGATTTCCACATGAACCTATCTTATTTCCTTTTTTGTTTGTTTTGGGTTCAGTTTGCTCTTATTTATGTAGTTTTTTTAAATAGGCAGCTTATATTATTAATTTGAGACCCTTTCTCTTTTTTGTTATAGCTATCAATTTCCCTGTATGCACTGCTTTAGCTGCATACCACACAACATTTTATAATCCTCCTTGACTGTGAATTTCAAGAAGTGTGTTCTTCATTTTTTTTTAAGTTTATTTATTTATTTTGAGAGGGACAGAGAGTGTGTGAGTGGGGGAGGGACAGAGAGAGAGAGAGAGATTGAGAGGGGGACAGAGAGAGAGAGAGAGAGAGAGAGAGAGAGAGAGAGAATCACAGGCTGGCTTCATGCTGTCAGTGCAGGGCTTGATGCAAGCCTCGATCTCACAACCTTGAACTCATGACCTGAGCCGAAATCAGGAGTTGGACACTTAACCAACAGAGCCACTCGGGTGCCCCAAGAAGTGTATTCTTCAATTTCCATATATTTAGGGATTTATCAGATTTCTTTCTTTTGTTGATTTATTTAATTTTGTTGTAGTCATAGAACATAATATACAATCTCAGTCCTTTGCATTTATTGACATTTATTTTATAGCCAAGCACAGAGGTCAGCAAACTATGGCTTGCATCTTAACTTACTACAATCAGCTTCACCATAATTCCGCTGTGTCATATCTGACATTGAGCCCCTGCAGTGAGATTTTTATTTCACTTCTTGTACTTGTTACCTCCAGAATTTCCATTTGGTTTTTTTAAAATAATTTCTATGTCTTTATTGAGGTCCTCTATTTTTTGTCATTGTCGTGGTACTTTCCTTTAATTCCTAAATGTGATTTCCTTTAGTTCTTTGAACATGTGTATAACACTGAGTTGAAGTCTTCATTGGCTCGATCTGACATTTGAGGACACCCTGAGCAATTTCTATTAACTGCCCTTTCCCCTCTGCTCTGGGTAATGCTTTCTTGTTTCCTTGCATGGCTTCTAATTTTTTGTTGTATATGGAGCATTTTTAGAAATCATATTATAGCAACTCTGGATTCTGATTTTTCCCTCCCAGTGGGTTATTATCATTGCTGTTTTAAAGAATGTGCTTATATCTTTATTTAGTAACTTATTTAGGCTACATTTTTGAAATTCATATCCTCTACAGTCTGTGGCCACTGATCTCTCTGCTCAGTTCTTCCCTCCCGCCTTGTTCCTATTTTTAATCCTGACCTCTTAGGAGTTCCTTCTTTCTACATGACCTAGTGGTGAGCCAATGATCGGTCAGAGGTTGGGCACAAACATCTTAAGCCAGTAAATCTTCTCTCAGTTGGTGGGTCTGTCTGTGGGTTCTGAAGCACATTCAAAGTGTAAGTGGTTTTCAAATCTTTTCCTTCTTTTACTTCCCACTGGACATGCTACCATCTTCTGTGCCAAGGCAGGGAGGCTCCTGGAACAACACGGAAATGTGAATAGCTTGGGCCCCCTCCATTCTTCCCTGTATGTACACCTCCCTTTCAATCGGTCAAGGATATCAAGTGTCTCCATGGCTGCCTCATTTCCCTAATCTGTTAAATTTCTGGCTGGCCCACCAGGGTCCCTTGCGGGTTTGCAGCCTCGGGTTATTGACACCGCTGGCTGTCCCAATTCATTTGTCATCGTGATGGTCACTACTGATGAATCAGTTGGGCATGGAATTTTCCAACTACTGCTCCCAATCAAGTCCCTTTCTTCCTACAGTTAAGCTGATGGATACCCACTATTCTGACCCCAAATTCAGTAGCGTTTCATTAATCTGTGCTTATTGGTTTGTTCTAAGCTTTTGGTCAGTTTCTAAGGCACTGAAGTTCTTGGCTTTGAAACATTTTTCCAGCTTTATGGTTTCTGTTTGGTGACCTCCTCACTCCACTGGTCCATTAGCATTGCTTTTTGTGTCCCCACAAAATGCAGCGTCTCGGATCATTTCCTTGAGCACCTGCAGGTCCCAAGCTTTGCCCAGGTTATAGGACACTTCCCATTGCCCAGTCTAGTGCTCTAATGATGGGGCTCATTCATCATTAATGAATGGAGAAGAAAGAATTAAATATGTTTTTATTATTTTGTATTTTAATGCTGGTGAGCCTCAGGTCATGACTTAGAGTGAATTTCTGGTAGGCAAAATTCTACGAGCAAAGGAGGACACCAAGGAGAGAAAGAACAGGTCATGTTGTACAGAACACAAACAACTCATTTTTCTGCTTTTGCTTAAAATCAAACTGTAGAGCTGGCTAGTTTTCATGTTGTTTTGTATCCTAAAATATAGATTTGAAAGGGTTTGGTTAGAAAATGCCCATGAGAGCCTGTGTTCAATAGTCTTCTTGTTAGTTTATATGCACATAATATTCAGAGTGCTGAGGTATCTGATGGAAAACATCAGAATGTTTGAGGAATGATCACATTTTTCTACCCATGCTTTTCAGAGATACTCTGCAGAAATATTAATCTTGAAAAAGAAAGTCAAAGCTCCTGGTGTATGAATTGAACAATGTTTGAGTAGGGCATTTAGTAATAATCTTTGAAACTTTTATAGGAGAGAATTTTTTTCACCCAGGTGTAGCTGTTCCTCTCACGTTGATTGCTATTCTCTCTGGGAAAAGGAAGTATGTTCCGTTAAAACACATGTTACTAAGGCATCTCCTCAGAAGTAATATGGACCTAGTGGGTTGGCAAGGGAAAAGGAGCCTCCTGACAAAGAGTTTGATTCTGTTTCCTTACTCAAATCCAGTGTATTCATGAGTATTTTGACCTCTCTCTTGTTCATTTAGTCTCTGCTTGATGAAGCTATGGTGTTCTTGTGATGCATAATAATGTGTTGAGAGGTGTAGAAATCAACTGTGTGTGTGTGCAATTTGTGTGGCTGTTCACCTCTCACATACTCATGAATTTTGAACCTGGCCAGGCTCTTTCCTTCTAATAACAGTCACAGGTGATGGGAGGCTGGCCACTGATCATTTGACTGTCAGATGATCCAACCCTGAAGCCCAGTGTCTATCCAGTGGCACATGCAACTTTCAGAGATCTTGGGATAACAGCAGAAAACAAGCATGTGGTGCCTTTACAATGTTTTAGGTGCTGTACTAGACTAGTTTAGTGTCCATTATTCTTTAAAAGAAATTTTTTTAAATATTTATTCATTTTTGAGAGACAGAGTATGAGCAGGGGAGGGGAAGAGAGAGACACACACACACACAGAATCCGAAGCAGGCTCCAGACTCTGAGCTGTCAACACAGAGCCCAATGCGGGGCTCAAACTTACAAACCACAAGATCATGATCTGAGCCGAAGATGGACGCTCACCCGACTGACCCACCCAGGCACCCCATAATGTCCATTATTCTTAATCTTTAAAATAATTCTATAAAATATATATTGTGACTCCAATATAAAGTTGAGAAAAATTTAGGCCTGGGGAAATTAAGTAATAAACAAATATAACAAAGCCAGTAAGTAGGAGAGCGAGATAGGAGATTTCATGTATCTGATTGCAAAGCATGTGCTCCTGGCCCCTACAGTATACTGCTTCCTTAGGCCACTCACAGAACCTTAGCAAAAACAAATGTCACTCATTCATTTACCCAATCATTTATTCATATATCCAGTATTTATAGGGTCCCCAACATGTGCCAGAACCATGCTAGCTCTTAGCTTTGTCTATTCTCTTAGCTATTTGCATGACTCTACTTCTGAGATCTTCTGTCCTGGCCGTTGGGCCTTCAGAGCTCTTCACCCTGAAGGTCAGGATCCCCAGACCAGCATCATCAGCATCATCAGGGAACTTGTTTAAAAGGCA